>NC_056744.1:356105449-356245449 GCF_019279795.1 Protopterus annectens
AACAATATTTAAATAGCAACATTCTTATCTGAATTTTGAAGGTACTTATTCTGTGCAATGTGTCTGTCATTAATGGGTGCAGCCCTTTCGGCTTTGAATGATCAATGACCAGAAGTGAGTGGAACCCATTTACCACTGTATCTGTAGTGAAGGGAAAAGTCAATGCAATAATCCGAGCACCCTACACTTTGGGCGCACAACCACAGGAGGGGGAGTGGTGGGCTAAGAGAACATTAAATTACGATTCACATGCCAGTTGCAGTGTGGTAAGCATTCCAGTATAAGAAAATGATTTCCCTTTCCTAAGTGGCAGTATTTGTTAGGGATGAATAACACTTAACGGGTATAACTGAGATCACTGAATACAGTGGTTCATAAGAACACAAAGCATTCAAATGCATCTATCGACAGTATATACACGCCTAGTAACCAACAATAACACAGCGGTATTAATATCGAAGTGCAGAGGAAAGACAGAAGAAACCCAGAAAACTTTCTAGGTTGTTGCTGGATGATGGGTAGGGACTTTGGTAGGGGCAGAAAGCATACCAGAACACAGGCAATACCATAAAATCCGACACACACAAGAAAATATTTGTCCCGTCAGTGAGTGCGCCTTGATTTGTTCCAGTAACAGTCACAGTGTTAATATGTTTGGTATTCACCCAGCCCTCCGTACTGTATCTTAGCTGTACATGAATTTTTGTTATACAATCTTGTCCTTCACCTGAACTCTGAATTTACCAACATTGTCACTCTTGGTTTTATTCAAACCAACTGTTTATGAAACTGAGAAACTCAATAACAAGAGAGAAACTAGCTGACTTATAAGACAAACAGGGCCCACTGGTTCACCATCCCAGGGACAGTGACTTTTTGGTGAACTTTGATGATGCTCTCCTTTTCACAAGCATTTCGGGAAGTAAGTAATGTCAGTACGTAAGCTCACATACCTCTATACTGATGCTAAACCCTGCTTTTGGCACCGGAAAAGAATCTACCACTGCTACCACCTACTGAGGATTTATAGGTACTGCATACATATTTAAATATTGATGCAGCTCAGCGACAGAAGTAAACCATGAGTTTATACAGATCCATAAATGACACACTTGTATGAGGCTGATATGAATGCAGTTTACTTATGCAAACCCTCTGAACTACTGCTTCTTTTCTTCTTTCAGGTAATAAAAATACACATTCTGAGAAAAACAAATTCATTTCAAATGCAGTTGGTTTACACTTTGATTTTTGGGCAGCGCAGTGGTGCAGCGGTTAACATTGTCACCTCACAGCAAGAGGTTCTCCGGTTCGATTCTCAGCTGGGGTGCCTTCTGTGCGGAGTTTGCATGTTCTCCCTGCGTTCGCGTGGGTTTCCTCCTGGTACTCCGGTTTCCTTCCACATTCTAAAGATAAGCACCTGGAGCATCTCTTCCCAGGCCTCCGCTGAAAATAGGCTCTGTCCTAGTCGGACTTTCCTGGTCAACAAATGTTAACTAAATAAATAAATAAATTTATTTACTTATTTACTGAGTGTTCAGGTCCACTGACCCTTCTCAGACAAGACCCGGGGAACAGTGAGATAGTACACATATATTAGGAAAAACAAAGTTATAGCATACAAAGACTAAATGGGTGTTTCTCCCCGGGCCTCTGCTGAAAATAGGATCTGTGGAACCTAGTCGGACTTTCCCGGTCAACAAATGTTAAATAAATAAATAAATAAATAAAATACTTGTATGTGGGCAAAAAAAGCATTATCAACAATTGCGAATACACTGGTAAAAATGCAGGTTGGGGATAAAGTAGTAGTGTGTGCATGTGTATTTTATATATATATATATATATATATATATATATATATATATATATATACACACACACACACACACACACACACACACACACACACACACACACACACACACACACACACACACACACACACACACACACTAATGTATATGCACATACAAACATACACACAGACACACATAAATGTATATGCACACACATACACACACACACACACACACACACACACACACACACACACACACACTAATGTATATGCACATACACACACAAATGTATATGCACATATACACATACACAATAGGTAAGTGCATCAGATAAAATTTTGATTCAGGAACCGAGACAGTTAAATGTCCAGTAATGGTAGCTTGAATTTGGTCTTTTTTTTAATAAAGATCTTGAATCTTTAAAGCTGCAATTAAAACAGTGACTAGACATACATTTAAAGAAAACAAACTATAATAACATTTCCACAGGCAGTATACATGTTTCCTTTACCAACTATCATTCACTCCAACATATATAAATTGTTAAATTTCTTCCTTCCTTTAAACCTCACTCCTACTCTGAATGTTTGTCTGCATGTACTGTTTCCACAGATCACTTATTTCTATGTAATTTCCTTTTTTTCTTTTCATATTGCTGTCACCTCCAGTTCTTTTAAACCTTTACAATATTCAGTATTTCAAATGCAGTTGGCTTACAATTTGATTTCCATTTTCTAGTAATTGCTTATTTTGCAGCCAGTAGCATAACTTAGTAAGGGTCTAACTAAATTCAAATGCACTGAAACAACTAGTCACCTCTCCCACTAGGGGAGATAATATACTAGACCTGATCATCATAAACATGGGGACAAAATGCTCCACACCGGAAGTATACTCCTCACTAGTGAGATCTGACCACAAACTAATCACCCTGGATATACATATCCCACCTCCACCCCCAGCACAAAATACCACAGTGAAAAACTTCTCAAAAGCAGACTTCACTCTTCTTAAGACTGAGATGGTATCCTTTAAGCCCACTGTGCCAGTGGATACCACAGCCCACAATGCCGAATCCTTCACAAATGCTTTCTATGGACATCTCCAAGAATGCATGGATCATGCAATCCCAAATAAATCCAAGTCCCTCTCCACCAAAGGCAAGCGTCCTGTCTGGTGGACCTCAGCCATTAACAAATTGTATAACAAAAGAAGGAAGCTACTGCACATCAGAGCAAAATCCCATGAAGGGAAGACATCTCTGATCAACATTAGCAGAAAACTACGTTCTCTCATAAAAACATCCAAGGCCAACTTTGAGAGAAAAATCGCTAAGGACACTAAAGATAACCACAAAGCCTTCTTCAGCTATGTTAGAAACCTGGGCGGAAACCCTCAGATATGCTCAGAGTTGGTTCACAACAACAAAAAATACACTGAACCCACAGATATTGCCAACACTCTGGCTGACAGGTTCAGTGCAAATTTCTCCCCTCCCTCACCCCCAAAAGAAGAAATATTATCCCAGCTGAATGTAATCTCCCTGTCATCTCAGATGTCCAAGTGAGAACCGCCCTAAACAAAGCTAAAAACACAGCATCAATGGGACCTGATGGTATCCCGGGTTGTGTGTTACGTGAACTCCAAGAGGAGCTAACCCCACACATAAAAATGCTATTTAACCTTAGCCTTACTTCGGGATATGCACCTGAACACTGGCGTACAGCAACAGTGGTCCCACTCCACAAAGGGGGTGCATCTACAGACCCTGGAAACTACCGCCCCATAAGCTTAACCAGCCTGGTCTGCAAAGCTATGGAAAGAATCATTATGGAACTCAAACAGAGACATAGGGGACCTACAGACACTTGACCCCACCCAGTTCGGCTTTATAAAGGGCAGATCCTGCCTTTTGAACCTGGTTGACTTTTTCGAAACAGTCACTAGAGCCATTGATGAGGGCAAAGCAGTCCATACAGCCTACCTGGACTTGGCTAAGGCCTTCGACAGAATACCCCACTCAGGCATCATATATAAGCTCAACAGCTTAAACGTAAACCCTTATGTCACTAGATGGGTTGCAAACTGGCTAAAAAACAGAACCCATAAAGTTAAAATCGCTGGAGCAATGTCAGACTCAAAGCCAGTCACAAGTGGTGTCCCATAGGGATCTGTCCTGGGACCCCTCTTGTTCGGCATTTATTTCTCAGATGTTAAAGCAAACATGGGAGGGCTGTGGCTGACAAAGTTCGCAGATGACTGCAAACTAGGCACCATAGTCGATACACCAGCGGACACATACATCTTACAAAAAGGCCTCACAGAAACGGACAACTGGTGCCGGAGTCACGGCCTTAAACTAAATGCCAAAAAATGTATAGTCATCCCCTTTGGGAAAAACAAAGTACCCACAAATTATCACATAGACAGCAACCCACTGAGTACGGAAAAAGTAATCAGAGACCTAGGGACCCAAGTCAACAGCGACCTCTCATTTGACACCCACATTGCCAAAGTGGTTAGAAAAACATTCTACCTTGCACACCTCATCATGAAGAGATTCACATCCAGATCCAAGGATGTCATTGTACCCCTATACTCCTCCCTCATCAGACCCATGATTGAGTACAATGCCCCATTTGGTATGTACCTCACCCGGCATTTGGAACAGTTGGAGAGACCACAAAAGTACCTCACCAAGAGGATCAAGGGTCTCCAACATATGTCTTATTCTGCCAGACTAAAGAAACTTCAGCTGTATTCAGTAGCATACCGCCTGCTCAGAGGTGATCTCTGCCTGACGTACAAGGCCATGTCCAATCAGGATCTGATGGACATGCTCCACCTCAAAAAAAACAAATCCATCAGGACCACGAGAGCTAAAGACTTAAACCCCGGCACAAGTATGAATAGGACATGCTGGAGGGACAGATTCATAACCCAGAGGCTTCCCATGCTTTGGAACAAGATCCCAGTTCGTATTAGGCAGAGCCCCTCACTGACTCTCTTCAAGAGAAATCTTGATGAGTGGATGGGAGATCGTAAGTTTACCCCAGGGGTAACATCTGTGTCACTGCTAGACAGGGGCACAGTAAACTAATTCTATTATATAAGGGGACCTTCATTGTGTCACTACTAGACAGAGGCACAGTATTTTAAATTTATTCTGTACATGTTTTGTACCATTTCATGGGGTGACAAAAGCCACATCACTATGACTAGGCTTACAAATGCCCCAGGGCAGATAACCTAGTACTATACTATGAAACTATGTCTAGGCAATTCAGAGCCTATGTCCCAGCTCAAAAGAATCATTTCCAAATTACAACTATTTTCTCCCTCGACATTTCTGACAAAACACTATAAAGTGATTTAAAGTCTGCCAACTTGTTACTTTTCCAGAACACACTCCCACTCACCTCTCTCTTTCCCACCTCACTCTAGCTTTTTTTGTATCTACCTGGGGAAAAAATAATCTACATTCTGCTTGGGGTGCAAAAATATCTATGCAAACACTTCTAAGCAAACATCATACACCCCCTGGACTTTGTTGCATACTTGGAGAGCAATACGGATGTCTTCCCATCATTCCTTGGTAAGTTGCCTTTCAAGACCCTCATCTCAATCCATTCTAACATTCTGTTATTGATTATTAAAGTTATCATGCAATATTTATATAACCTACTAATCATCCCTTATCAACTGCTTCTGTTCTTGATTTAACTAAAAATTCTAATTTCACTTAGAATCCTCCCATCCCATTCTCTGCCTATACCCTGTTATCAATCCCTGGTATGGAAGGCAGTCTCTAACCTCCCTTCCAAACTTCTGGTTCACCTCATCACACTCTATTAACTTTCCCGCCCTAGTTATTTGCTCCCAATACCTTGGTTCCATTGCCCATTTTCTCCAATTGTTTCCAGCCACACCTCTCAACCTCCTAGCACAAGAAGTCAGGTCAAAGCCAAAAATAATGGGGGGGACAAAGGCCCCAAAATAGGGGCAAATTTTAAATATTGCTCTAATAAACTTAGGAAGTTGCTAGAATAAAAGATTTTATGCTATCGTACATTTTCTGAAGTCTGAAGCTTAAATGTTGGTCATTATTTAGTAAATTCAATCCTCACCGATTTGCCAGGAAAAACACAAACTTCATGAGGAACAGACCAAGAATATGAGGCAAAAATCTGGATATTCTGAGAAAGTCTGGCCAGTTTAGAGCCATGATTCCAGCTCAGTTTTGCCAGTTTTCCATACCTTTACTTACAGCCATCGCCATCGTCAGCATTGCCTTTCTCCACCCCTGTGCTGACTTAGTACTTCGAGCACTTTCTGCTGCTTTGTGAATATAACATTCCGTACGGCTACGGTTCTTCTCCTTACGGATCTGCATCCAATATCTCACACTCTCCTTTATTTCATCATCACCCCTTCCGGTCTGATTTATAATCTTTTGTTTCTATTTTATATATCAGCCTTAACTGCATAGTTGTAAAATATCCCATCAAATCAGGTAATCTTAAAAAATGTTGTTCTAGTTGGAAAATCAATTTATCCCACTTGACCCTTACACCTTCTTACCCCCCAGAAAAATTCCTTGACCTCTTTATTAAAATTCTCTGCAACTTCTATGGTCGATAAAAATATGTTGGGCACGTATATAAAACTAAAGGGACTGAAAACATTTCACTGCTTGTATTTTTTATCCATATCCATAATCAAAAGCTTCCCATTTCCCAGTTTTTGCATCTTTTGTTTAATCTCTTCCCCAATATCTTTAGCTTCCATAGCAGAATGCTTAACCAACGCACCTAAATACATCATCTTATCGTGTGTCTAAAAATTACGGATATTGCTAACCAATTCATGTGTGGGTACAGAGTTTAGCAATATCGCCATTGTTTTATCTTCATTAATTTTATATCCAGAGAAAAACTGAAACTGCCTCAAAATGTTCCAAAACTCCAAAATGTTTTTTTTTTTATTTATAAAATATTACATAATATTATCTGCAAATAAGGCTAACTTTTTTCTGAATACTGTAGGTTCACAGGTACTTACTAGTCTATTGATCTATGAGGGTCTTAAGAAGCCTAACCCTATATTACCCATGGCAGCTTTTAGTCATTTTACATGCATATAGCCTAGAAACAGGCCGAACAACTATATGTTGGGACACTTACATGTTTCTCATATCCATGACTAATCACTGGCAAGGAGCAAGTCCAGGATTTTATCTCCATTCCTGGATGGGGTGTAGACTAACTGGTCAGGGAGTTTGTACTGATGAAGTCCAAAAATCTTTCAGCATACGTCTGAGGATGTGCAAGTCTCCCAGTTTATGAGGGAAGAGTTGAAGTCTCCTAGAAAAATGTATCTGGTTAATACATAGACTCCATACTAGTTAAGTATGAACTGAGGAGGATTACAGTTAGCTATGATTTAAAAGGGTTTGTTAATAGTAAGTTGGATGTGGAGGAGTTACAGGTCATTATTTTGTCTAACAAGTCTGGAGATTAAAGTAATTTTTAAGAATATGGAGACACCACCACCTTAATGCTGTTTTCTAATGAGGTGGGGCTGAATGTGTGTACTAAAACCCTGCACTGATAAGAGTGTTTTCAATGTTCTTAAACCAGGATTCGTTGTTGATGCAGATAATGATGTTTTCTGGGGTAAGGAGTGTTTTAGGGAGTTAAGATTTTTGTTAAGGCTCCTAACTTTCTGCAGCAATAACTTTATGTTATTTGGATTCTGTTTTCTTATACTGGGCAGTTAAAAAAACTGACATTGCCTAAAAAAAAGACACTGTGGGTAAGGACAAGGACTTGGCAAATATGCAAAAGCCTTCGGGGAGAGGTACAGGGCATTCCTGGCAAAGCAGTTGGGAACTGTCTACCATCTATTCCCAGGCTGTCATATATCGCATGCCATTGGAATGACACCAGAAGTTAAGCCAGCTGTTGTAATCCATAATCTTTCGTTCATATTATGGCATCAGTCTTGGTGATGGCAGCTACTGTGAAAGACTAGGTTCATACTAGCATGAAACTCACATTCCAAAAGTCCCATCATGCATTTATTCATACAATCCAGGGAGGTTCGTCTCAAGTCATTTATGCCCCCTTGTACTATGACTGTGTTATGTATGTACTTGTAGTGCAAGGACTTGAGTACTTGCCTGATGTGGTGAATCCTGGCACCTGACAATCATAGCCTTGAATTTTTGAGTCTGTTATTTTCTTTGCCAGCGGCTCTAAATACAAAGCAAACAAAAAAGAAAGAGAACTCCCCTGCCTAATTCCTCTATTCAAACAACTTCAGAGAGGAACTCTCCCATTTGAAATCTTGACTTTGATGCTTCATACATCCTCCTAATTAATCTTATTATTTTATCAAGGAATACAAATGCCTCCACCGTCCTACTCATAAAATCTCATCTGTCACTATTGAATGCTTTCTACGTTTTGAGATCTGTTAATAATAGTGATGTCTTCTTATACCCTTCTTCCCTCTGGATCATCGATGTTCCATGAATGTTGTGATATGTTTGCCTACTCTCCACAAAACCACCAAGGCATGTATCTGTCAATTTTAACAACATCATTGTCATTCTTTAAGATAGTGTAGGCATAAACACTTTATAACTGTGGTTTAAAATTGAAATTGTTCTATATGATAGTGGGTCTGATGGGTCTTTACCCTCATTGGGTAATACAGCCACCACAGCTTTCATCCAAGAAGCTGGTAGTCCCCTACCCCCACTTTTTTTTAATACTATTAAACAAAACCTTCTAGATCTTTATCACCTTCTTCCCTTGTAACTTCCTAACTTCCACAGGAATACCGTACGTTCCTGGTGACTTCTCTGTCGATTGATTAAGCATCACCGTTTTTATCCGATCTCTTCCTAACTTATCTATTCGTTCTTCAGCCTCATCTTCCGCTAATCTTGGCATAATTAAACCTTCCATAAATATTTTCACGTGTTTTTTCTTGTTTCTACATCCCTCTGCTTTACACACATTTTCATAAAATGTCTAACGTACCTCTAAAATGTCTGTAGGATATCTGGTTATTGTTTTCTTGTTGCAGCAAGTTAAGTGAAAACACTTTCTAATTTCTATAGCACAAGTCACTGTGCTAAACATGTTTTGTATTCTGGAGTTGTTAGGAAGAAAACAGTTGCTTAACAGCAACCTTTCTAAACTTGTGTGCATTATCCAGACACTCCCTTATTTTCTCTTTAGCACTCTGCAGTTGCTAATACTCTTACTCTGTGAGATTCCTTTTACTCTGCAGTATTTTCACCTTTATCAGCCCATCTAAATAATTTGTGCAACTTTTTTCCTGTATATCTTTCTCTTTTATTTCTACCCTAATTTTTAAACCCCTTTTGTTTTATCCCACTAATTAGCTATCATAGGTTCACAAGTAGGTACTAGGCTATTGGCCCTGGGGCCTATATAAGCCTAGCCAAAAAGGTTCCTTGGCTTTCGCCACTCAAGAAAATTATTTTCCTGTGCCCCTGTCGAGCACAGCCACAGAAGTGATCCCCGGGGTGAATTTTCTATTTTCCATCTAGTCGTCAAGATTTTTCTTAAAGATGGCCAATGAGGAGCTTTGCTTGACATGAATGTCTAAAGAAAGATCTGTCTTCTCTAATAACTTGTTTGTTTTGATTGTAAAATTATTGTTCTTAAAATGTTTTGTAACACTTTGGAGCTTTTTTCCTGGGGCCTCCATTGAAAATGGGCTCTTACTCAGTCAAACTTTCTCGGTAATCAAATGTCAATCAATCAATCAATAAATAAATGGATTCCCTTCAGGCCAGATAAACTTATGTACAAATGCAAAACTTTAATTACTTTATCCATTACAAAGAAATGTTTTGAATGTGCTAGAAAACTGTTCTCATTATCCCAGACCATACAAATACTGATCATGACCGTGTAGGTCCCATTCCAGTACTGACCACAAAAACCTGGAATTGATACTCGTCTTGGAACAACTAACATATACCGACCACGACAATACGCACTGTAATGCTTCCAAACTCTGAGGGAATTTAACAGGTCTTCTCATGATACAATTCCCATGAAGCAGCAGTATATAACATCATGTCATTAAAGTTAGTGATGTCATCAGCTGTGACTTGGTCAACAAATTCAACTCCACAGGTTTTATACCTCACTTGCACTAAAATACTGGAATTTATTACCGAACACCCACCTGATTACCCAAAGTTAAATAACAGACTAGAATACATGAAACTGCTACACATCAAAATGAGCGTGGCAAGTGGGATAATACCAGGTAAGTGAACAAGCACTGAACAGGTGACTACCACGGTACCTGACACGCTGAGGTAAGTGAACTAACAAGCACTGAACAACGGACTACCATGGTATCCGACACGCTGAGGTAAGTGAACAAGCACTGAACAGGTGACTATCACGGTACCCGACACGCTGAGGTAAGTGAACAAGCACTGAACAGGTGACTACCACGGTACCCGACACACTGAGGTAAGTGAACAAGCACTGAACAAGTGACTACCACGGTACCTGACACGCTGAGGTAAGTGAACAAGCACTGAACAGGTGACTACCACGGTATCCGACACGCTGAGGTAAGTGAACTAACAAGCACTGAACAACTGACTACCATGGTACCCGACACACTGAGGTAAGTGAACAAGCACTGAACAGGTGACTACCACGGTATCCGACACGCTGAGGTAAGTGAACTAACAAGCACTGAACAACGGACTACCATGGTACCCGACACACTGAGGTAAGTGAACTAACAAGCACTAAACAAGTGACTACCACAGTACCCGACACGCTGAGGTAAGTGAACAAGCACTGAACAAGTGACTACCACGGTACCTGACACGCTGAGGTAAGTGAACAAGCACTGAACAGGTGACTACCACGGTATCCGACACGCTGAGGTAAGTGAACTAACAAGCACTGAACAACGGACTACCATGGTACCCGACACACTGAGGTAAGTGAACAAGCACTGAACAAGTGACTACCACGGTATCCAACACGCTGAGGTAAGTGAACTAACAAGCACTGAACAACGGACTACCATGGTACCCGACACACTGAGGTAAGTGAACTAACAAGCACTAAACAAGTGACTACCACGGTACCCGACACGCTGAGGTAAGAGAACAAGCACTGAACAAGTGACTACCACAGTACCTGACACGCTGAGGTAAGTGAACAAGCACTGAACAGGTGAGTACCACGGTATCCGACACGCTGAGGTAAGTGAACTAACAAGCACTGAACAACGGACTACCATGGTACCCGACACACTGAGGTAAGTGAACTAACAAGCACTGAACAGGTGACTACCACGGTATCCGACACGCTGAGGTAAGTGAACTAACAAGCACTGAACAACGGACTACCATGGTACCCGACACACTGAGGTAAGTGAACTAACAAGCACTGAACAGGTGACTACCACGGTATCCGACACGCTGAGGTAAGTGAACTAACAAGCACTGAACAAGTGACTACCACAGTACCTGACACGCTGACCTTGCACCTTTCCCTACCATGTTCCATGCCAGTCTCTTTTTCTAGCCTACTTCTGCACCATCAGTGACCTGACAACCTTATTTAGAAAAGTAAATTTTCACAAGCACGGAAAATTCTTCAGTTTACCTTTATTGTTGTTTTACTCTGTCAATGAAGTACAAGAAAACCTGCCAATGCTGTTAAAGTGGTTTCTGAGTAAACTTAAAAAGATCTGCATGGCAATGCTACAAGGACTGCCCCACAGTTTAAATATTTGGGTATCAGGGTTCAGATCTTACTCTCTCTCAACCTGCTACCATTAGCAATGGGGACTGAACTACTAAAGCTAACATCATAACATTTGGCTTTTATATAAACACCTACCTACCTACCAATGGCCCATGACACACTTTCACCATCATTAGAAGTTCAACTCACCCACCCACTACTTATTTTGGAAAGCCGGGAGTATGACACCTGAGAAAGCATGGCTATTTTGTTATGTAAAGCTCCCTTATATAATTCTTGTAGGCTAGTCAGTGAGGCACACAGGCTGGTACATGCACAGTGCCTCAGTGACGTACCAAAGCAGCTTAATCCAAGTAGTAGTTCTGACTCATGAGTGACAAAAGGGGGATGAATACAAGCCAAGTGATGAAACACTATTAATAGCAACTTAACACCGTGCATGGGCTATGCATGAGGTGTTTCACAAAGCCAAAAATAAAGCAGGAATCATGAATACAGGTACTGCAACATGGAGCCAGAACATGAACAGTTGTTTCTATTGCAAACATTCTAGGCATGTAATTCATAAAGAAACATTGTATGAACACGTATTTACATATACCGAACAATCCAACATCACTCACACACACACACACACACACACACACACACACACACACACACACACACACACACACACACACACACACACACACACACCAAGTGTACTAGCTCACAACAAAGTAATAAAGAACAGGCAAAAAACTGCAATGGCATGGCCAATAGGTTTGATTCCTTGAAGATCAGAAAGCCATGCATTCCATCCTTACAACCAAGTGTTTGGATATGCGTTCCAGTACTGACCCTGCAGTGCAACATGAGAGAGGTGCTGCCTTAATTCATGGATGATCAGAAAACTTTGGGCTCTATCCCCACAACACCTACTTGTTACACTCCTGAGCTGTCATATTCCAGATGGGATGCTAAACTAAGATCCCATCAGCCTGAGTTTGTTGTACATTATGTAGATGTTAAAGAGCCCATAGCAAATTCCAAAAGTAGAACAGGAAACATGTCATTTTACTGAAACAAAACACACACACACACACACCATTATCTTAAGCAATACAATGACAATGCACAGTCAAAACACACAAGAAAACAAGCTGTTAAACTTGCACTATAAGGAGTTCCATTCTCATACAATGACTGGAAAAATTATATGTTTGCATTTGTTGACTAGAAAAGTCCAAATGGGACATCTCTATTTTCAGTGGAGTCTTGGGAAGACAAGATTCAGGAAAGACTAAGATTATGGCAAAAGCATGCAGCATAATTCAGAACGGAATGTCAAGAAACAATATATATATAATTTACTCACAGTAAACATTAAAGTACCAAACAACTGGTTGCTTTGATAATAAGTATGTAACAGCATATCGTTAGACCTTTATCTGAACTTAATGCAATGAAACAAATCACCTCTCGGCCCATCACAGTACAAGTGAAAATTAAAACAATGCTTTTTAGGTGTGTAAGTTTCCCCATACCCCCTGGTACAGAGCCCTACGCAGCCCACCTGTACCCCTCTGATACAGAGCCCTACACAGCCCACCCGTACCCCTCCGGTACAGAGCCCTAGACAGCCCACCCGTACCCCTCTGGTACAGAGCCCTACACAGCCCACCCGTACCCCTCTGGTACAGAGCCCTACACAGCCCACCCGTACCCCTCTGGTACAGAGCCCTACGCAGCCCACCCTGCCCTCTGGTACAGAGCCCTACACAGCCCACCCGTACCCCTCTGGTACAGAGCCCTACACAGCCCACCCGTACCCCTCTGGTACAGAGCCCTACACAGCCCATTTGTTTCTGCTTGAGATCCTGATGAGCTTTCCGATCTCTGTCGACAGTCAAGTGTAGGAAGAGGACCATCTTGGTAGTTCTAGGGAGCAACCTACTCTCTTTCTCATTAACAGAATCCTCCTCTACACAGCGGCTATGCTGAGCTTACTATTACAGTCTCTTGAGAAGAAGCATGTTTTAGGACAATGGACTCCCCTCAGCTTACTAGTGCCAAGCACAGTGAGTGTGAAGGCTTGATTAGCTCAGTCTCCACTTGATAATGCCTAGTACCCCCTGCCAGGTGTCACCCTATGTGAAAAGCCAAGTTACCTCCTTCTCCCCTAGGATGGGTAAGCCAGTAGCAGCTGCTCTCTTCTACCCTCCCTGACCATCTCCTACAGGCACCCAAGACGTGACTCAAACTCTGGTCGCCTGTGATGTAATCAGGTCTTTATGCCTCTATGCCATGGAGCTGGCTAGGAATGTCCCATAACTGTATATGTTTGAGTACATTGACTGCTGCAGTCATCACTTCAGGGTTTCCTGCCTGCAGGGGCCTGACAGCTGGTCCAACTTCCAGGACTCTACTTTCTCTGTACTGGCCTTGGCAGATGCCCACTCAGATGTCAGGATATCAGATTTACATACCTTCTCTAAATGCTGGACAAAGCCATCTTTATATCTTTCGTATCCTTGCTGGACAAGGAGCTTGACCTCAACACCATGACATTAGTGGACCCCTAGGGAATACCTCCTCAGACCCTCCCATGGATACCAGTCATCCTCTGCAGACTCTAGGCAGGCGTAAAGGAAGGAGGGTGCCTGATGGGAGAAGAGCAGGATGGCGAGGGATAAGGCAATTAGAATACCTACCCCACCCCAGGATGTTCAAGCAGGAAAGTAGAGGGGATTGTTGGAAGGGATATACACTCAAACAGCCACAATTACTGTACGTTTCCAATATAACAGTGCTATATTCCTCATAATATTTATTGCCTCAATCGCCACTTCTGGGAAGACTTACAGAGCATCCGGACAAGAGAATAGCTTAACATTTACTGGGTTACCAGGACAGCTGACCTTGGAGAATGGCCATGAGAAAGCTTGCCCTTGTCCTGATGGACAGGGTACTAGGCTGATGCCTCTAAAATGGATAGGATACTGACCCCCTACATAAGAATGTCGAAGCTACTGCCGTGGCTCTAGTTTTACAGGCCTTGTAACAGCCTGGGACACATTTTTCATAAAAGAAGCAAGAAGATATACAGTGAGCAAGTCTTTTCGATAAGGTACGTTTATGAACAGGCTTTCTTACCTATCTACCTGCGTCAAAGAGATTCTATCTACCTGCTTCGAAGAGATTCTATCTACCTGCTTCGAAGAGATTCTATCTACCTGCTTCGAAGAGATTCTACCTACCTGCTTCAAATAGATTCTGCCTACCTGCTTCAAAGAGATTCTATCTACCTGCTTCAAAGAGATTCTATCTACCTGCTTCAAAGAGATTCTACCTACCTGCTTCAAAGAGATTCTACCTACCTGCTTCAAAGAGATTCTACCTGCATCAAAGAGATTCTATCTACCTGCTTCAAAGAGATTCTATCTACCTGCTTCAAAGAGATTCTGCCTACCTGCTTCAAAGAAATTCTGCCTACCTGCTTCAAAGAGATTCTGCCTACCTGCTTCAAAGAGATTCTATCTACCTGCTTCAAAGAGATTCTGCCTACCTGCTTCAAAGAGATTCTATCTACCCGCTTCAAAGAAATTCTATCTACTCGCTTCAAAGAGATTCTATCTACCTGCTTCAAAGAAATTCTATCTACCTGCTTCAAAGAGAGTCTATCTACCTGCTTTGAAGCGGGAGATTCTATCTACCTGCTTCAAAGAGATTCACAGACTTTACAAGGTAGACTAAGTCCATCGACCATAATGTACTTGTTAATACCCACTCCTAGAGGGCATGTCTTTCCTGCGGGACAGCAAATGAAGTCTGGGCCAGGAAGAATTTATGGGTGCCCATCCAATCACGGTCTGCCTTATAGCCTTACAGGAAGTAAGAGCGTCACTTTGTTTTATACGCAATGGAAGATTATTCTAGAGAATGGGAAACTAGTAATAAATATGCCTCTCCAATTTATATTATTTATTCTACTGTTTGTTCTGGGATTAAATTCTTGAATTTTACTGCTGTGTTCCGCTGCCTCCTTTGACTGCGATATTATATTATTTATTTGTTGATGGAGATTCAAGTCATCTGCTTAGTGCTTGTGAAGTCTGTTTTGCAGAGATGTTGGAGATTAACTAAGGTTGAGCTTTTAACAGCACAGGAGACTAGACATAAGTCACCTTGCAGGAGTCTACATGAGGCACAGAACTAGGAGAGGGTTTCAAGCCTGTCTTGTTAGCCAAGGGTCTTTAGTCAAGTAATCCTTTTAGTTAGAAACCTCTGGAGCCTTGCCGGTGGCATGATATGCTTGGACAGATGCATACTATACGGGGCATTATATTCTATAATTGGCCTTTTTAAGGTAGGGTACAGCGGAGTGAACTTCTTTTGCTCTGCATGACATACTTTATTAACTGGACTAGACAGAAAGATTTGCTGACTACTGCTGACCATCTAGGAAGGCTATTTGTTACCCTTCTCCTCTGCTAGTAACTGCATTTTCTGATCTGTATTTTTTTGTCTTAGCCCTAACTAAGATAATGTACTTATGCATTTCCCTATGAACTTGCTCTTCATCCTCATAGGATCATAAGAAGTTACTAGGCTACTGGCCCTGAGGCCCTTATAAGCCTAGCCAAGAGTTTAGCCCATGTTTAGACAAGTCAGCACCAGATGTCCCTGTCCAGCAGGGACACAGGTGGAATCCTAGGGATGTATTTTCTATTTCACATTCAGTTATCCAGGTTGTGCTTAAAAAGGGTAAACAGGTGCACTGCTTGACGTGGAGAGGGAGTCTTTTCCACAGACGGAGGAGTCTCTGGGACACAAATCTGTCCCACCGATGAGTCCGATTGATGTCAAATACCAGGTTGAGGCTGCGAGTGTGGGTTACTCAAGTGGAGCTTGACTTGCGGATATGCAGCAGTCCCATCAAGGCAGGGTCTGAAATTGCCTTGTATGCAGACAGAGGTCACCTCTGAAGAGTCTGTATATGAAACAGAGTAGAGGGCTAGGGCTTTTAGCCTATCAGTGTATGGTAGATTTTTGATTCCCTGGATTCTCCTGGTGAGAAATCTCTGTGGTCTCTCCAGCTGCTGCATGTGCTTTGTGAGGCACATGCTAAATGGGTGTTGTACGCAATAATGAGCCTTATAAGGGAAGAATACAGGGATGTTATGACCTCCTTGCCCCTGGATGAGATACCCTTACTTATGAAGTGGCCCATCTAGAAAGCTTCCCTTACAACAGAAGCAACATGGTGGTCAAAAGTTAGGTTGCTATCAACCTGGGTTCCCAAATGCCTCACAACTGATTGCGTGCTTAGAACATTGTTATTAATTGGATAATTTGTGTATTACTATAGTTGTTTGAAGGTCTCTGCGGAATGTTTCTTATAACTTCCATTCTTGATTGTGAACTACAAATGTTTCTTCTGTTTCAAATATATTGTACTTTCGTATATGTGGAGTTTGAGTTCCTGTGACTGGACCACCTCTGAAAATAGGTCTTGTAGGTCCAGTAGGACTTTCCCAGTAAACAAATGGCAATAAATTGCCAAAAAGTGCAAAAATCTCTGATGACCTTATCACTCCGGTGGAGTGCTGTCTCTACTGTCAGCTGCTTTTTTTTTTACCAAGAGGTGAGAATGCCACACTTGTTTGCATTCAATATAAGCACAATTCTACTGCAGCTCTGATCTGTATGGTCCAGGTCTTCTTCTAGGTACTGAATCCACCACCATCAATCCCCTTTTCCTCATTTCCAACATATGGTTGGGGTGTCGGGTCAGCTGTCGCCACATATGGTTGGGGTGTCGGGTCAGCTGTCGCCACATATGGTTGGGGTGTCGGGTCAGCTGTCGCCATGTCTCTCTATTCAGTGCCACTCTCCTACCTTCTTCTCCACTTATGCCCCGCTATCACAGATCTTCTCTCACACAATCCATCAACCTCTTTGATGGACACCCTCGTATGCTTTTGTCTTCTTATCTGACCCAAATCTTCTTCACCAGATTATCCTCTGCTTTTCTGAACACATACCCAAACCATTGTAATCTGTTTTCTTTGAGCTTCTCTGCAACTGGACCGACTTTGGCTTCTGCTCTTTTGTCATTTCTTCATCTGTCTCACAGTGTGCATCGTACCACTCATCTCAGGCACTTCACCTCCATCACATCCAGCTTCCTCAACTACTCTGCCTTTACTGCCCAGGTTTCTGTACCATACAGTAGTACTGGTCGCACCACTGCCTTGTACACGTTACTTTTCAGCTTCTTTGGCATTCTTCTGTCACATATAACACCTAACAGCCTATGTCAGTTGGCTGCAGCCCCTCTGATTCTAGCTTTGACATCTTCATTCAGACTACCCTTCTCCTCAACCACCCCTCCCAGATACTTGAAGCTGTTTACCTGTTCCACCATCTACCCTTCTATCTCTATTCTTAGCTTCTTCAGATTTCCCCAATTTGATGTCATTACCATCTTATCTGTGCTTAGTTTCATCCCATGTGCCTTCAGTTTTGCACTGCATTGTCCAATCCTTTGCTGAAATTCTTGCTCAGTCTGCCTGTAATGCGACATCGTTTACATACAGCAACTTTGATGATCTGTCTGCGCTGATTTGTTTGCTAATGCAGTCCATCACCAGTATGAACAGCAGTGGGCTAGAAGCTGTATTGAATGCTGGGCAAAAAACAACACACAGCTTGCAAGCATTGGTAAACTTGGTTAGCCATATGTCTAGATTAGAAATTTGGAGAGCCAAGAAGTAAATGCCAACCAAAATGACTCTCAGTGCTGAGTCTTTAGAACTGCTACTGGTCTCCTCTCTGCTTTCTGATGTGACACCTGTTACTTTAACTACCTGTGTTCTGTCAGAGAGTTTACTAACCATCAAACAACATAACAGAACACATTTAGGCCTTTAAACTTGGTTACAATCTCAGTTTAAGGATTAGTGTCAAGGGTATTGGCCAAATCCATTTTTTCTCTGTATGAATGGTCATTGTTTAAAGTAAAAATGTATTAGTATTTGCTTTGACTGTGAAAATATGAGAGTACAATGTATTATTCTTATGTGTATAGAGCTTTTCTCCTCAGGCCTCCACTGAAAAAGGGCCTTGTGCCAATCTGGAATTTCCTGGTAAACAAAACAAAATAAATATAAAAGTGACTGATACAATTATCCACAAAAGAGTTGTATAGGAAGTAAAACTGCCACAATCTCAGTCCAAAAACGTTGCCGTGAATGAATATGAATGAGTTCAAGTCCAGCACTGAATTTATTAACGCTCTTTTATTAACAAACTGCGTTTTCGTCCCAACACATTAGGACTTCATCAGATACCTTTAAAAACAAAAATTACCACTTTATATACCAAATAATTTCACTATTAACCAATAAAAACAGTTTTCAATTAATTCAAACTATCGAATCATTCTCAAATATTCATGAATATTCATTACCCTCATAAATATGTATTACTTAAAAACGTGTTAAAAAATGCAAACTTCATTTAAAAAACGTAATTTGTACACTTATTAAATGAAGTTTTTTAAATGAAGTTTGCATTTTTATAACTCATAAATGTCATAAATACACAATTTATTTAATAAATGTTTTAAGGAAGGTTTGAAATAAAAACACGTTTTTAAGTAATACATATTTATGAGGGTAATGAATATTCATGAATATTTGAGAATGATTCGATAGTTTGAATTAATTGAAAACTGTTTTTATTGGTTAATAGTGAAATTATTTGGTATATAAAGTGGTAATTTTTGTTTTTAAAGGTATCTGATGAAGTCCTAATGTGTTGGGATGAAAACGCAGTTTGTTAATAAAGGAGCGTTAATAAATTCAGTGCTGGACTTGAACTCATTCATATTCATTCACGGCAACGTTTTTGGACTGAGATTGTGGCAGTTTTACTTCCTATACAACTCTTTTGTGGATTATTGGTTTTTCAGAGTTGTATCACTCCTTTTTTGGATTATTGACTGATACAATTACTACATAATCTTCAGAGGTCGACAAAAGACTAACCAAGAACAAATAAGTTATAAATAAGACCTACAAATTAGATCTGTGTCACTAAAAACAAAGTGTTGAGGGTAAGTTTTAAAATAGTGCATAGAAAATAAAGATGGCTGGAACACAGTTTTCAGTAACAAGTAGTAAAGCACTAAGTCTTGCTATACTATTCCAGTGTAAATACATTTTTTAGATACCTTAAAGGCCTTATTTTCAAAAGCATGCATTATCTTTTTACTTATTTACTGACTTGTGCATCTGCGCTAGCAGTTCAGTTCACTGTCTTAAATACGCTGTTCCTACTCTTCTACCTCACAGCATTAGCCACGGAAAGTCTTTGGGAGCAGCAGTTCCTGAATTAGAGCGTGGCTCTGTACCACAGACTACAACCCAGACAGCCAGAGTTAAAATAACTCAGGTGCTGGAGATGTCGTGTGGAGGGCGTGGGAATGAACAGCTACCACCAGCTTGGCCATTTTGGGGTGACACGGTGGTGGTCCATTTGTCTGGCTGCCTGCCAAAAGCAAGCAAAGTTCTGTGGCTGATGAAAGCATCATCTGGAGCTGGGGCATGGGCTTGGCATTTCCAAGCTGTTGTTGGGTAGCCTTCCTTGCAAGTCTGTAGGAATGTGTAAGCATTGGTGGGAGCTCAGGAGTTACAACTGCAGTCGTCTCTTACTACATGAAATAGGGACATGTAAGAGGATAGAGACAACAAGTTTCAAATCAATAAATATAAGCCAGTTGTAGAGGGTTAAGGAGAGTCACATGACAGAAACCAAGTCACAAAGCAGGTCAAACATTTAAGGGTATGTGTACATACAGTTCTAGTAAGAAATCCTGGCAACATCAGGCTGGGTAAACAGAGGCAGATTTTGTACTGGGTTAGTAAGCTGCATGCAACTAGCCCTGCTGGTACCTGTTCATAGGTTCATACTAGGCTATCTGCCCTAGGGCATTTATAAGCCTAGCCAGAGTGTGTTTGGCTTTCGCCACCCATTTTAAATTAATTTTGCTATGCCCTTTTTCGAGGTTAGTATACTGTGCCTCTGTCTAACAGTGACACAGAAGTGATACCCGGGGTAAACCTACTATCTCCCATCCACTCATCAAGGTTCCTCTTGAAGAGAGTCAGTGAGGGACTCTGCCTAACCTGGACTGGGATTTTATTCCAGAGTGAAGGGAGCCACTGGGTTATGAATCTGTCCCTCCAGCATGTCCTATTTATTTCAGTGCTGAGGTTCAAGTCTCTCGAGCGCGTAGCTCGATGGGATTTGGATTTTCTGAGGTGCAGCATGTCCATTAATTCCGGGTTGGACATGGCTTTATACGTCAGGCACAGATCACCTCTGAGCAGGCGGTATGCCACTGAGTAGAGCTGGAGTTTCTTTAACTGGGCAGCATATGGCATCTGTTTGAGCCCTTTGATCCTCTTGGTGAGGTACTTTTGGGGTCTTTCCAGTTGCTGCAGGTGTCTGGTAAGGTACATCCCAAAAGGGGCATTGTACTCAATTATGGGCCTAATGAGGGATGAGTAAAGAGGCACGATGACCTCCCCTGATCTAGATGTGAATCCCTTTAAACTGCTAACTTACATTTGGGTTGTGTGCTTAGGCTTAAAAGGGCCCCAGTGGTCATTAGCTTAATATGCACCTATGTAGAGAATTAGTTAACTGGCCACAATTTTCCAGGAAAAAAAGCAAAGGGGTACACTGTCAGAAGTGTTTGCATGTGGAATTCACAGAGTCAAAGTAGATACACACAACCCCCAGAAAAAAAAATATATGACAATAAATACATAACTTGAAGACACAAGCTGACAGAGGCTCAAATAATGAAGTAATTCTGGTGGATTGCATCAGTTGTCCTAAAGAGGGTGTAACATTAAAATAGAATTTATAAATGTATGAGACATGAGTGTGAAGCAATTTTTGTGCTGGAAGAGAGAGAGAGAGAGAGAGAGAGAGAGAGAGAAAGCCGCTGTTATGTAAGATTCAGTGAATAAGGAACTGGACAAACTAGGTGGGTCAAGCCATTCTTACCTGTTATCACATCTGTGTTTCTGTCCAACCTGAAATTCTACAAGGGCGTTTGACAGCTTCAACCAGAGTAAAGGACTTGCTTTCACTTTATTGTATTAACATATTTCCTAATATAGAACTGGGATGTTTCTTCTACTTATCATCAGATTTCTGCAATGTTTATAGGAAAGTTAGAAAAAAAAGTGCCTAGTAAAATATCAGGACAATTCTGCAAGAAAGGAAAGGTGATGACTCTAGTTAGTGTCTGAATTTTTTTCTGTTCGGCCATGACTGTTGTCAAGGGACAGAATGTTGTGCTGACTGACTTGAAGAATGCAAATGTTGTGCTGACTGACTTGAAGAATGCAGTGTTACGTTTACCAACACACAAATTCACAATATTAACAGCAGAAAAAAAAAGTAAATGCGCAAAAGTAGAGATAAAGGATTAATCCTGTTGAACATTAAGTAATGAATATTGTAAAGGGAATAAAAAAAGTGAGTTGGGATAATTAGAAACCGTAGAAAGCAATTTTCACAAAAATTAAAGTGCCCCTGGCAACAATGTCTACAAAGCAATGTTCAAATAGATGACTGAATTAAATTTGGTAGGAATTGTAAAATAAATCTGTATGTTCTAATGCACAGCAATAAAGAACAGATTCATGATGAAAGTGTATATATAATCTGTGTACACAACAATGGAAAGTCTTCTGGTGATATTCCCTTTTCTGTTGTCATTGATATATGTGAACTTGTGTCCCAAATTAATAATGATGAATAAATGAAACGTTTCAAGAGGAAAAAAAAATTCACATAAAAAACAACTACATGTAAGAGAATCCAAACAAATGTGGATGTGAAAAAAATAGCTCCATAATTCCATTAAAACCAGTAACAATGAGAACTATTCCAAAGCAAATTACATTTTAATAAGTGATGGTTTGTCAAAATTCAATGCCACTCCAAACCCTGAGAGCACACCAGTCTATGCTGAATTGCTCTTAGGAACTCTACAACTATATCCACAGCTGCATTGAGGCTGCTGTACCTACCAGAAGAAAGCCCAGAAGCAAACTGCCCTGGTGGCATCCAAAATTAAACAGGATATACAATAAAAGGAAAAAAAAATATGGCAAAAATCTGGAATGTAATTCTCATAAAGATAGAAACACTCACATCAAAGTAAATAGGCAATTAAGAGAGCTAATTAGGTCATGCAAAGCCAACTTTGAGTTTAAGATAGCCTCTCAGGTGAAAAGATAACCATAAGACCTTCTACAGCTATGTCAGAAACCTCAAGGGCAGCACACAGCAATGTGCTGAACTGGTGGTTAATGGTGCCACATTCACAGAGCCTGGCGACATAGCAAACTTGTGAGGAGACAAATTCGGTTCCAAATCACCCTCAAACATAATCCCTCCAGCTGTTACTGGGGACCATTCACTGGTTGCATTCACTAAAGCCAAGAACACGTCCTCAGTGGACCCATCCCAGAACGCCTGATGAATACACTAAAATATGATTTATCAGGGCGCCTACAGTCATTAACTATAATTTTAAGGTAGGCTTTGTGCCATGTGAATGGAGGACTGTCATGTTCAATCCCTTTCATAGGGGGAGACCTTCAACAGATCCTGGAAACTACAGGCCCATTAGTCTGACTAGTCTCATTTGCAAAGCCGTGAAAGGGGTCATCATGGAAATAATCAACAAGGACATAGGAGACGTCCAGACTCTGGATCCACCCCAGTCTGACTTTGTCAGAGGAAGGTCATGCTTATGGAGTTTGGTAAACTTCCTTGAAAAGGTCACTAAGGCAACGGATAAAAATAGTGCGTACTGCTTACCTGGATCTGGCTAAGGTGTACTGCTTACCTGGATCTGGCTAAGGTGTACTGCTTACCTGGATCTGGCTAAGGTGTACTGCTTACCTGGATCTGGCTAAGGTGTACTTCTTACCTGGATCTGGCTAAGGTGTACTGCTTACCTGGATCTGGCTAAGGTGTACTGCTTACCTGGATCTGGCTAAGGTGTGTGATACAATTCCTCACCCAGGCTTTGTCAACAAACCTACAGAACTAGGTATAAACCCCTTTATAACACACTGGATAGCCAACTGACTCACGGATAGGACCCAGGAGGTTAGAACTGATAAAGCCAACTCTAGAAAGAGGCCGGTCACCAGTGGAGTCCCTCAGGCCTCTGTGTTGCGCCCACTCTTCATTGGCACCTATTGCTCAGATGTCAAAGCCAATGTCAAAGGCCTTTTCTTAACCTAGTTCACAGATGATTGCAAACTGGAAGCAGTCATTGAATCCCCTAAAATGGTCTAATACAGACAAACCTTTGGTGCAAAACTCATGGCTTAAAACGCAATACCAAGAAATGTATTATAGTATCTTTTTGGAAGTCTACCACTCCGGGTAAGTACATCATATTAAAACACGCTTAAAATTTGATTCAATAGTCAAGGATCTGGGAACTCATGTAGATAATAAACTAGATTTTGACCAACATGTGTCCAAGGCAGTAAGAAAATCCTTCTATGCTGCTCAACATATAAGCAAGGGCATGGCATCTAGGTCCAGAGAGGTCATCGTACCACTGTACTTGGCCCTCATCAGACCCATCATAGAGTATATTGGCATGAACCTGACCACACACACACACAAAACCTGACTATAGATATGCAGCAACTGGAACATCCACTAATAATGCTAACCATTAAGTAGATTTTCTCAACATATTCCTTATGAAAACTTGTGATCATTCATCCAGTCTTCCACAGTGGCTTTAAAGGTTGCTGGTGAAGTACACTGTTTAATTGGCAGGGGCAGTCTACAGCAGAAGTGGGATACACTGGGTTATGTATCTGTTACTCCATTTGGTGTTGTTCGAGCACTACAGGTTTAGGTTCTAGAACAGGTGCTTGTTCCACCATTAGTTACATTTAGGTAAAGGAGTTCAAAGACTGCTGGGTCATTCATAGCATGGAAGGCTAAGAATGCACTACACTTTCTGGGTAGTCTAAGATAAAGGTCTCCTTTGAGGAAGTGCTTATCAGGCAGAGGAGACATTTGGAAGGAACAGTCTAACTCTTCTTCCTCACTGCCTGAGCAGCCATCATTCCTCTCTGGGAAGAAGTGCCTCCTTCTCTTGGAAGAGGGAACTATGGACATTGGGAGGTGATTTGCACCAGTGTACAAGAGCGCAGGAGCCAAGGAGATGCATTCCTGGGGAATAATGTGAGAGTAGCGGGGAGGTAAGGACTGACAGGTAGTTAATTCCCAGGCAAAATCATGTGGCTAGAGCCAGATGTCCTATGCTTATACTTTTGTGTCCTCTTGAGTGGGACTAGGGATGGGATTATCCAGCCTTCACACCATGACCTGGGATATCGTTCATAACTAAAACAACGAGATGACTGCTCTACCCTTCTAAAACACCAACTACTGCTGTCCAAGATGGGACATCCACTCCTAACTCTATATGAGGGTCCTCAACCTGGTGGGATGTGCCTAGTCCTGTAGGAATAATGACCTACAAAGGGACTACTCCAGAGGCCTTAGACACCTGCAACATACAGTCTGAGGCCTGCAAACCTGCTTCGCTTTGATGCATGTCCTTGAGCTGAGGACGGATGCCACATGTCATCGTTGCATCTTCCAAAGTCTTGACTGCATTCACCTCAGTAAGCTTAACTAACTGTGTCTTGGGAGGATACTTAAGGTAAGGGATAGACTGGATGACACCATGGCAGTAAGCAGGAGCCAATGCCTTGAGTGTCGTCCAAGCAGTCTTGCATTAACAACCCCTTCTCCTGCAAGTTTTTGGAGTAAACCACTAGCGAAGTTTACAGTTCTCTACATCATGATGTGGGCCTAAACATAAAATGCAAAGGCTATGGACATTTTTGTTGGGATCTGTCTACCATAGGAACACCTGTCTTCTTTCTTTGGATATGGACATACCCAAACTACCAAAGGATATCAGACCATAATTAATCTCACAATCCAAACAACATCTAAGCATGCAATGTACAGTTAATAATAAGCTTTATCCAATGGGATACTAAAAATTGAGTTTCAGGGTAGGCTGAACCATGGTGAACAATGGGTGTACAACCAAGGTACATTCACTGCAAACTTTAAGAAAAACCTACAGTAATGCAGTCAGATGTTGGCTTCATACAGGGCATGACCAGTCATCCTGGGGTGGGGATGGACATCTACTCTAACGTAGGAGGATGTTGAGCTTTGGAAGTTGTACTGGATGTCGGATCTTCATGCAGCTAAAGCCTCAACAGTAAGAGCTACTGCTATGCAACAGTGATGCTCACCACTGTCTGTCCAGTAGTGGATGACCTGTCGGCACCTCCCCCACTCAACTGTTGTAAACGTCCTGCTATGGACAATGCTGATACCCTGAAATTACACTCTGGTTACCACAGTAAGATCCCACTGTCAAATGCACCAGATGGTAAATTACATCTTAGTCATACATTATCACATACCTCTCTACTGTCCATATTGTCACAGAATGTTCAGATTTTTGCCTCAAAGTTTTGAACAAATCCTCATAAAAGTTGTTGTTTTCTGGCAAATCATTGAGGATTGAAGTCACAAAATAATGACATATGTTTGAGTTTCAGGCTTTATATCCTTCAGAAAATGTGTGCTAATGTACAACCAGTTATTCTAAAAACTTTCTAAGTTTATAAGAGCAACATTTAAAACCTGTCCCTGATTTTGGGCCTTTGCCGCCAGCCCCACTCATCATTTTTTGCTTTGTCCAGATTTCTTATGCTCGGAGGCTGAGCGGTATGATCGTTATCACTGTGTTTGTTGGCTAGTATTTTAGAGCGCATTG
The DNA here is from genome assembly GCF_019279795.1 of Protopterus annectens. Classification (NCBI taxonomy): domain Eukaryota; kingdom Metazoa; phylum Chordata; order Ceratodontiformes; family Protopteridae; genus Protopterus; species Protopterus annectens. The sequence goes on from NC_056744.1 coordinate 356,131,957, forward strand.
CATAAGACAAAATTTACTTTCAGGTATGCTGTGGTGGGAAGAAAGGTTAGGCAGAAGTGCAACAGAAATGGCAAACATTTACGAACTTAAACTCAGACGAATATGATAAAAAAACAAGGTCAACGCCTGTCTCTATGCAGCTGAACTTGTACACCTTCTCTATATATTTCCCCATCTGTCTCGGACATTCCCACATTCTTCTAGCTAACTAACTACTTCTGCTTCAAATAATGGACTCTTTGACCACAGCACCTTCAGTGAGAGATATTATCTGTAAGTCAGTGTCTTTGAGATAAATGCCAGATGCATGCAGTTTACTTTTACTTTCAATACTTGTCTTTGCTTCAACCTTTAAAAATGCTAATCCTTCTTCAGAGTGAAAAACAGATAGCTATCTCACTTATGCAGAAATAATGTTTGAGTTACGAAGATAAACTTGCAAATAAAAACAAATATTCAGAATAGAAAACATCTACAAACATAAACTGACTTATACTAGTATTTGTAGGTATCCCCACCACATCAGAAACATTTGCCTTTGTTTTTACAAAGCAAAACAGTCACTGCCAGTAATGGAAACAGGAACCATAGTATAGTTTGTTTACTAATACATACTCAAGCACACACACCCAATGAATTTAATCTTAATAATTATTACTGTCAGTGGCACAACAGGTACCACACTTGCCTTTGGTGCTAAAGGCTGTTGGTTCTATTCCCACACCAGGTAAATTGCTTGCTGACACTGCAGCAGTATAAGGGGATGCTGCACTCCTGAGCACGCTATCCTTCGGATGCGACATTAAACTGAGGCTCAATCTGCTTTAGTTGGTGGTAGCTCAGGTGGATGTAAAAGATCCGACTGCACCTATCCAAAAGAGAAGGAGAAGTTCCCCAGTGCCCTGGCCAAATTCCCCCAGCAGTATAAATACCACCTCAGCTCTCCAATGAAGAGAGAGAGTCTTCTAGCCTAGTGGGATTAACCCTGATCAACTAAAGGATAAATAAAATATAAAAATAATATTTATGCTCTGCACAGAAACAGAAATACCACAAACTGTTTGTCTTACTGTACCATGCCCACCATAGATGAGCGTAAAATTTAAAAAAATTACTGAAAGTACTTTTTTTCATTGCACCCTTGGATCCAACTATCAAACAGTTTTACTAGTTTTCCCAGGACTCACACAGTTAGGCTTGGGACACTAACCCACCAACAGCACAAGCAACTTCTGTAAACTGAAAAAAACGGAGAACAGAAACTTGTTCTAAGACCATCTGTTACATTAACCCTACTTTTTGGCCACTACACAACCGAAACTCTCAAACAGACTACCTCCATCACAGTCTTTTAGTCAGAAATCGTTTTCATTGCTGACAGAATGCTGGTGGCTTCCCCATTTCAGGGAAAAGAACAAAGTAGCACATTGTGCTTGTCTGAAAGGACTGCATTATGTTGCCACACCTCAGTGTTTCCAACACAGCATAAAACATGCACATGTCCTTCAGGCATTTCTGCCTACCCCATTCTTCGCAGGTCACTTCTCAACAAAGCACTGTGTCAGCCTGAGGACAGCATTATTGAAAGTCAACACTGCTACCCACGTGCTCAAAAATGTCGTGTATTCAGATTTACAAATCTTGGGCAGTTTACATTACAGAATTTTTTTTCTGTAGTTTTTCTTACATCCCGATATGGATTTCATCCCATATACTAACAAAGAGACAGCTAACAGCTGCATACACAAATAGACATTTTCAGCAGTAAGGAGCTATTGACCTATATGTGAAGGTGAACATTCCAGCAAGACATCGCAGCAGTTCTGTCCAACACTGCAGTATGACACCCCATTTTTTTTTTTTTTTTACTTTATTTTAAGTCAGTGTTTTGTTTCACCACTGTCCATTCAGAACTATTGTAGTGAGTGTGTTGATGCATCTGTTTATTTCTAGAAGGAAGGCCACAGGAGTGTCATCTGTGACATCAGCAGCCAATGCTGCCTTTATTTTTTTTCCTGTTGTCAATGGTTAAAGGGTTACACTAATGTCGGTACTGGGATAATTTTTTACCAGTGCAATGCCAATGGCCCACCTCACTGCAGGATTCCAGGATGTACCCTTCCTAATCATTGCTGGAAACAGGAAGTAAATCTTTCCTAAAAAAAAAGGCACAGGCTAGATTACCCAATCACGGAATGGGCAAAAATGACAAAACAAGTAAATAAGAAGGGCTGTGTCGCACTAAGCTAAAATAAAGTACAGACGATGGAAAACACACACAAGCGCGCACACTAACTTGTTCGTTCACATGTGAACACACAAAATAACCCTCACAAGAGGAGCAGTAACACCATGAGTGCATTGTTAGATGGGTTGTGTCACAGGACCCTAAACTATGGTGTAATTAGACAAACCAAAAGCTTATCCAGGTTTTCAGGGGTTAATGATCCATATTTTCAGTAGTGGGTGCTGCTTCCATGTATGGTACTGGCATTGCTAATCTGGGAATGTCTGCAAAGTTCATCCAGAACTTGATTCTGCAGCTGCCAAGAGCACCCCCAATTTGTATTCCCCTAATGCCTTATTGTAAAGGGTGCATAATCTTAACCGTTACAATGAAATAAAAACAGTTATACTTTACAAAAGATGATTTTTCTAAGTAACAGCTCTTTTCTGAAAATAGTTATTGCCTTCATCATTCTAAAAGAAATGAGTAGGTCAGAATGAAATTTTAGCTATGCTATTCTAACTGGGTAAGTACTAAATTGTGATCTGTTAAAGGTAAATGGCTTGCTAAGCCAAATGGTAGAACACAAGAGCAAAAAATCTGGTCTGTAAAAAGGACTAAAAACAAAGCATATTTCATTCCTCTTCTGGGACAGGTGATGTACAGGGACTATAAGGCAAAATATGCCTCTGTCAAAGTCACAGCACACTCTCCAAAACACCTGATGACCGATGAATAAGGAAGCATCAGAAGAAAATCGGGATGCCTAGAAAAAAACGACAGCTGCTTAGACACACACAGATGTGTCGGAAAATCCAGTGAGTATTCAAAGGGAAAGCATTTATGGCAAAGATAGAAACAGATTTGGAACACACATCAGACAACCTCAGGGTCATCAAAAAGGTAGTGATATGGTCAAATGGATGCAGACACGCACATTACTAAAGACAGAGTAAACAGAAGTCACTGAGTGATCCTGTGGATTTGAAAAAGAACTTCTCTTGTGAGATGAGCACACAAGGATGAAATGTATGATCACCAGCTGGACTGGGGTTCTTCATCATAGGGCGGGGAGAGTCTCAACTGCTGACTGATCAACAATTGGTCACAGTCATGTAATGGATAGTCTCACCAGCCCAGCTGATAAAACACTGGTATGACCAAACATAAGGAGTGTGTAATATACATGTGGTATGCTGATGCATGCCAGTGCCACACACAGGACAAAACCAGGTGCTAGGAGCCAGTCCACATCATCCAACCCAAATATGAAATTGTGATAATCAGAAACATCTCTGCACATGGTATAATCCAGGACTTTCTGGAACACCCAAGTCATTGAAGGGAGAGGAGAGAGCTGAATTTGTCAGCCATCCAACAAACTAGCTGTCATCTGCAATTATAAGAAAGAAAAAGTGTCTCTCTGAAGTCAGTGAAAAAACAAAATGGTGCACCTAGGTATACAAACAACCGGTGGCACAACAAAGGACTTTAGCACTCAGAACTAGTCTAAGTCAGTCTCTAAGTCAGTCAGTCACCAACAGAATAAAATATGCTGCTGCCTGACCTGCAAGGCCATCAAGGATACATGACATACATAAAATAGCAACTTATTTTATATCCAGAAAAAGCATATACATGTTTTCTTAGAGAAAAACAGCAGTTCGTGACACTCCTTGGATTAAGTCCCTCTTCAAGGATTTCTTTCTGCTGAAGGTCCTTCCATTGCAAATGCCTTCTGCATCCTAAGGGGTTACCAATACAAGGGCATATGTGACAGGAGTGTTTCCTGCTTTCATTAGATATGTCCTCTCTGTAACCCTGCCACCCTTGAAGGCAAAATGCTTCCAGTCTCCACTAGTGGTTCTTTATGGAGTAGATACACCCGGACATGCACCTCTCATCCTTCTCCTCACAGTGGGGCAAGCAGAGTCAATCATGTTCATAGGTTCATAGGTTTATACTAGGCTATCTGCCCTAAGGCATTTATAAGCCTAGCCCAAATTATTGTGGCTTACGCCACCCCTTATATGAAAAAATACTGTGCCCATTAGTTTGTTGTGCCTCTGTCCAGCAGTGACACAGAGTTGATTCCTGGGGTAAACCTACGATCTCCCATCCACAGGTCTAGATTTCTCTTGAACAGAGTCAGCGAGGTGCTCTGCCTCACATGGACCGGGATTTTATTCCACAGCATAGGGAGTCTCTGAGTGATAAATCTATCCCTCCAGCACGTCCTATTTATATCCGTGCTAAGGTTTAAGTCGCTTGCTCTGGCCACCTGGTTGGTGTGTCAGTAGAAGGAACGTACATTTTTTTTTGCTTTTTTGCTGGGGAGTGGTGCGTAGATTTAACTGTAACAAGCAGATCAGGTACAGCTTATTACAATGAAGTGTTTTTTTTGTTTTTTGTGTTTCACTTGAAGAGCTGGCGGGGGGGGGGGGCTCATAGCGTTAGCCCAGGGCACTAACTTAACCAGCTACACGTCTGCAGCCTACTGTGGGGTAAGCAGAGTCTGGTTCAGTGTGGAGGATTTTTTTTTTTTATGTTCAATTCTGAAGGTGGGGAAGGGGGACTGTAGTTTCTTTATGCGGGGAGTGGCGGCAAAAATAATTTCACTGACCTGATGTTTTTGTAGAAATTTTCTGTAAATATTGTACCACGGCACAGTGGTGCAGTGGTAGTGTTGTCACCTCACTGCAAGAGGTTCTCCGGTTCGATTCTTGGCTGGCGTGTCTTCGGTGTGGAGCCTGCATGTCCTCCCTGTATTTGTGTGGGTTTCTTCCAGATGCTCCAGTTTCCTCCCAAATTTCAAAGGCATGCGTCTGTAACATTTTTCCCCGGGCCTCCGCTGAAAATTGGCTTTGTTCCAAGTCGGACTATTTTGGTAAATAAATTTTAAATAAATAAATAATACAGTCTCACGTGAATAATTCAGTGTGTTTTAATTTTTGGTCTTTCTGAATGAAATACAACACTGCTGTGTAGTACTTTTGTATATAAAGCAGGGTGTCATTTTTCAGGAGGAGAGTCAGAAGGCAAGAAATAATTATTTCACTTCAGTCAGTGCAGCATAAAAACACTAGGTCACTTAAACTGGTGCTGCCTAATGTGTGCTGACACTATCAGGCTGAGACAACGACCGGATCGCTTTGGTTTTATGCAACTTCTTCACTAAAAGATGCAAGACAAAAGAGGACGTTTGATGCTTTTTCTGTAATGCACACCTGGATATATAATACCTGTCTTTCTGTTATGGTGCCTGCTGTTATTTGTGTTTTTTTTTTTATACAATATTTGCTTTGTGAACAGGTTATGTCTGCAGAAAATTCCCAACAGCAGACTGTTAACGCAGTTACCAAATAAGTGAATATTAGTGTTTAGTTCAAAATTTCAGTAGTTTAACACTGCAGTACTGCCCCACTACAAAACCTGCTATTGAGAAGTGTAATACCACAGCAGTGCTGGGCTGTTGTCAGGTGGTATTTATTAAACTTAACTGGGCAGGCAAACTTCTGCAAAGACCCTTTTCAGCCAAAACCTGAACAATTTCAGCATAATCTAGTGTTGTACACATTACATGACACTTCAAGGCTGAATGTAAGCTTCCTGCTAACTGGATATCGCCAGGTCTGTGATATCAATTATTAGGACATGAATCTAAATTGTAAAACAGTGCCCCCTGCAGCAGTATTTTCACATCACAACTAAGTTATCCAGTCACTTCACACATTTTTATTTATTAACATTCAAACCCAATGTTTATATTACTTACAAATAACAGGACAGCATAGCAGTAAAATTAATTTAGGAATCGTGAGATGGGCAGACCTATGAGGGCAAGATGGACAAGGTGGGGAAGAAATAGTTAGAAGAAAGAAGAAAAAAAGGGGGGGTGAGTTAGATGCATGAGGACAACAGATGGAAACACACGGCTGCTAAAAATGGTGTGTGATTTTCATGGGCACAGGAGTGAGTCGATTACATACAGGATATGATGTGTTATAGATCTGGTAATGTGGGCTATGCAATGCTGCATATAGAACTGCAAACCTACATTCTACTGTGTTTAATGCCCCCTGCCCCCACAGCAAGCAGAAAGAGAATAAGAATACAGCTAGCAATGCTTCTGTGACATCATCAAACTGTCCAGAAATGTCTGAGAGTATTAAGTCTAAAGTGGATGTTGAAAGGGATGGAATATTGTTACGAAACCAGCACAATGCACAATGCACTCTGCATGAAAATTATGAACTCAGTAGCAAAGGGGTCATATCTTCATTGTATCCATGTAGATTTTCACAAAGTGTAAAGATATACTGTAAGTGGATCAGAGATCTGCAGAACTGCCTACAGGTGTGTGTGGCTTTTTATTTGTTTGGGCGCACACACACACACACACACACACACACACACACACACACACGTGTGCACAAACATACAAAAAGCCTGAATAGGGAGCCAGAGCTCCATTTTTAGCAGCCGTGTGTTTCCATCTGTTGTCCTCATGCATCTAACTCACCCCCCCCCCCTTTTCTATTTCTCATTTTTTTTTTCTTCTAACTATTTCTTCCCCACCTTGTCCATCTTGCACGTGTGCACAAACATACAAAAAGCCTGAATAGGGAGCCAGAGCACACTGAGATGCTCTAGTGCCCTATTCAGGCTTTGTGTGTGTGTGTGTGTGTGTGTGTGTGTGTGTGTGTGTGTGTGTGTATATGAGCGCACTCTTCCTGATATGCTCTAGTACCCTATTCAGGCTTTTTCTGTGTGTGTGTGTGTGTGTGTGTGTGTGTGTGTGTGTGTGTGTGTGTGCATGCTCGTGTGTGTGTGTGTGTGTGTGTGTGTGTGCATGAGCGCACTCTTCCTGATATGCTCTAGTACCCTATTCAGGCTTTTTGTGTGTGTGTGTGTGTGTGTGTGTGTGTGTGTGCGCGCGCTTGTGTGTGTGTGTGTGTGTGTGTGTGTGTGTGTGTGTGTGTGTGTGTGTGTGTGTGTGTGTGTGTGTGTGTGTGTGTGTGTGTGTGTGTGTGTGTGTGTGTGCACGTGTGTGTGTGTGTGTGTGTGTGTGTGTGTGTGTGTGTGTGTATATGTGTGTGTGTGTGTGTATATATGTATGTGTGTGTGTGTGTGTGTGTGTGTGTGTGTGTGTGCACGCTCGTGTGTGTAGCCAGGGTCACTTTCTCTTGCTGTATGTTCACTGAGTGCCAAAACAATGATTTCTGCACCACTCTTATCTGAATAAAGAAGGTAATCAGAAATTAATTAATATACAGTTATAACATTCTGAATATTTTTTTTTTTACATTAGTATATTTTTTCACCCAGCCCAGAACTAGCTATCCCCATTTCTCAGCCATACCACAATTGGAGTAAGATTTGTACGCTTTGTCTGAGTAACCTAACCAGTGGACCCAGGGTACACAAAATCAAGTGGTGCTGCACACAGATTTATGAAACTTAGAAACTCAGCCAAGAAAACAGTTTGTTTGGACAAACCAGTGGTAGTCGGAGAGTTGCACGGTACAAAGATTAAACTGGAGCAACACCCAGAGCTCATCCAGGTGGATTTCAGTGAGACAAGCAGGATCATGATAAAAATGAACCATCCAACGTTTATTCAGGTTAAAATACTTCAAGATAACTCTCATACAGTCAAACCTACACTAGGCAGCCTCTCTGAAGGACGGGGAATTTCCTTTACTTCTGAAGAAGAATTACTGGGAGATTTTTTTTTTTTGAGGAGGTGCAATCAGGCAAATCTAGCTCCCAACAAAAAAGTAGTCTCAAATGTCACCAGGGATGGGTTAAAATGCTACCAGGGTGCTGGACAGAGCCGGCAATCTTACCCGGCTCTAGATCTCACAGTAAAGTCTGCATATATGAGCAGCAAAAAGAACAGGTCGACACGTCTTTCTGCATCCCGATTATTCTACCCACAAGAAACTATCTGAAATAGTTGCTGTGTGGCTGCACACACAAAATTAACACCAGATGGGCATTTGTACTGCCTGCCAAAATGAGGCCTTTTCCTTCCTTTCCCAGATCTTGAGGATGATGGGTACTACAACTGTTGAATAACTGGAGAAGCATGCCATTGAGGAAGTAAACAAACCTTAATGAACTGAGGTAACGCATGCTGCACTCATCTGGAACGAGAGCCGTGAAGTATGGGGCAATGAATGAGAACTGGGAATGTATGCCAAGAGCAGCTAAACTTGTGACAAAGGATTTGCAGAATCAAACCAAAAACTGTAACATACACTAGGATTAGGAACTAAACTCAGCGTGAGAAACAAGTGACTAATTTTACTTTACTTGCATCAAAAATACGACCAGCAAAAGCATGGCTCTCATAATACTGTATGAGCTTCTAGAACAAAAGGAAAGAAAGTACATTATCCTCTAAATAATACAACAGGACTACAGTTAAAAACAACAGAGAGCGCGGAAGGAAGAGCACCAAGTACATCTGCACCACACACAGCTTCTGTACTTGTAAAGCACTAATATTTAGCAACAGAAACTGAATGACAGTGAGACAACACAACGCCAATAAATTAGGAAGTGTGTGTGAAGGGGGCAGCCTGATGCTGAAAAGATGCAAATATCTGCCTTTGCTACCCCCCATAATCATGTTTCAGAAACAGGCCTGTGTTGTCAGAGGAAAGAGGTATGAGGGCTGTGCATCCAATATATAGTTCTTCATATGCGGCGGGGGGGCTAGAACCTTGCCAATAACAGACTGCCAGCTAGTGAGGGACTGTTGTATCTGGATTCCAGCAGATGAGTCACTTCAAGGTATACTAGGTCCCCAGTGGGACAGGGAACCATAACTGGAAACAGACAATGAGGACAGATGACATTTCCAATCTCTCAGTCTTAACCAGTCACAACCCACCCTGTCTTTTCATCTAACACTTTCATTCTATCTTCCTTTTCAGCCTCTCAGCACCTCATATCATGCTGCTGAGATACCTCCCTTTCCAGGCAAGGTTTGCCAAGTCAGAGCCTTCTGTCTTTTTTTGAGTCAACAGTGGCAAGTTCAGCTTGGTGGACCGAAACAAGCAGCCGGTTTAGCTTTTACTTGCTGGCCAAATACTCTGCCCTCTGCTGGCCCACAGGTATATAGCAGCTCAAGTTTGACTACATAAATTTGAGCCATACTGACAGTAAAACCACTGAGGCAGGAATCACCCCTCTCCTTTTCACCCTGTGGATGAGCAGGTTCACTCCCATTCCACCAAAAACGATGTAGTGAGAGCAAGAAGAGGCAGTAAGCAGCGTCTGGGTACAGGGCCTTAGGTGCCGTGGACATGGCAATAATAACTCTCTACATACAAAAACAAACACAGTCGTGACTAGAGCAAATGAATACCACAGACAAGGCAGTGGTGCGTTCCCTACCATATAATTTAAACAGTTAAAACAGCAAAACGACTCTTAAAGCTTCAAACATCACCTGAAATGATCACTCTCCAAGTAAAAGAAATCAACAACTGCACCATCAACTTTGGAAAGTGACAAATAAAAATGAAATACGGAGTTAATATTTCAAATTCCTAGGATTTAAAACCCTTGACTTTAAAGGTATATTAAAGGGTATTTTACTCGTGGTATTTTTTATCGCCTATTTTTTTACTCATTATTGTATTTCTAATTCTACCCATTTCATTTTATGCATGTTTTTAACAATGTGCTCAGCGTCTACAGGGGTAATTAGATTGAGCACAGCTGGCTTTGATGAGGTCACCTGACTGATGAGTTTTACAAGTCTAATGAGGTCTCAGCGATTACTGAAAGAGAAGAAAATGCTTTGTTTGTAACTTTGTAACTGTATTATGAAAGTATTTCACAAGTGCTTTGTGCTCAGAACTGCATCTGTTCATTTTTTCTGCTTAAACGTTTTAAATCTAATAAGAGCGAGTTAATATAACTGCAGAGAGTATTAATCGAAGATGAAGAAAGTCTACATTAGACTGAAATGTCTAAATGTCAGTGGAATAATGGTTAAGGTGTTTACTTCAGAGACACAAGGAACAGGGGTCGATTCTCACCTTTAATAGAAATTGTTTAGGCTTAAAATGTCTCACAAGGGTAGCTAGCCTAGTACTTGCCTACAACCCTAAAGAAGGAACACCATACAGGCCAATGGTGCTCCCCACCATCCCAAGGAGGAAGGTAAGGTGCTTTTCCACTTGTTAACTAATCACTATTGTATAGGCAGGGGACATGTAGATCAGCAGCTAACACTAACACTGGCAGCCATTCTAAGTGTCAGGGGTAGCATGCAATGGACACACTGAGGACCTCCAGTAATGACCTAAAAATACTCTTTCTATCCAAGTACACGATGGCTTCAATTTCCAAACCACCCAGTTCTTGTAAACATATGAAGGCATACAAAGAAAATATACATATGCTGAGGTTGCCACCCCCCCGCAGGTGCAGAGGCAAAGAATCCCAGCTGCACCACAGCCAACCTGACTTCACTAAAAAGTACAGGAATCAGGACATTAGTGGTCAGAAGGAAAGTGGAATGCTCTAGGTTAGGTCTCCTTTTCTGGGTGGACAGCCTACATGCTCCTGAAACCACAAGACATAATAAGGGCCATAATATGGTGGCACATTGGTGCAGCAGTTAGCACTGTTGCCTCACAGCAATAGGTTATCTGGTTCAATTTTCAGTTGGGGTGCCTTCTGTGCAGAGTCTGCTTGTCCTCCCTACATTCACATGGATTTCTTACAGGTGCTCCTGTTTCCTCCCACCTTACAGAGACATGCATCTGGAGCATTTCTCCCAGCTTCCGCTGAAAATGGGCTCTGTTCCAGTCAGACTTTCCCGGTAAATAAATGTTAAATAAACAAATATAAGCCATGCAAGCTATAACTCAGTTTCCCATACTGTCCATGTGCATGGTAATATGTATGCATGCAGTCACACAGATTCACTATACATCATACACATAGCCGGCCTTAAGCATGGGCCAACTAAGTGGCTGCCTAGGGCACCGCTCTAGTAGGGGTGCTTTTCCAGTATTTTTTTGCTGTAGGTAGACCAGAATGGGGGCACCAGGTGGTGTGGTGGGGGCATCATGAAGCCATTTTGCCTAGGGCACCAAGTTGACCTAAGGCCACTCCTGATCATACAAGCATGTCTGTATATAAAAAAAAAAAAATAATAATAATATCTAGACTGCAAGCATGATGGATGGATTATTGCTGCCAGCTTTCACAATTAGTTGGGTAAAGCTGTTACATCGAAGTTGCATTTTTGTAAAATGTGACTCAGAATATTCCCATGTGTTCTCTTCGGTGGAAAATGTTGGTGCTGAATCTTGTGGCAGGATACCCCCCCCCCTCCACACACACACACACATTTAAGCAAACTCAGAGATTGCACCATTTTGGAAGAATGGGGAAAAACAGGTGGCCTGGAGAGTCAGGTTTTGCCAAAATGGAACACTGATTCAATAAGTTACATAGAGTTAGGGTACATTGTCATGGTCAAGCAAAGCACTTTCTCTACATCTAAGAAAAAGGTTTGAAAGATGACAACTTCTCTGAAAACAGAGAAGTCACTCTGCAGCAGAACATATTTCAACAAGATAGGCAAGGAAGGTGACAAAAAGGTCAATAAAATGTAACATGGTTGGGGCAGTCTGAGTTAGTGTGACTAGGAATGGGGAACAAAAACAGCCTCACCCCTTGTCACAAGGATCCCTTCAGAAGCTAGTTACCAGTGATAGGAAGATCTAAAGTCTACCCACGCTTAAGGGTTACTAGTATATGCACTAGCCATATAATAAAAATGGGCGCAAGGATCCCTTCAGAAGCTAGTTACCAGTGATAGGAAGATCTAAAGTCTACCCACCCTTAAGGGTTACTAGTATATGCACTAGCCATATAATAAAAATGGGACAGTACTAAGGATAAGCAGTGGGGCGGGACTATGAACCACCAGTGGACCTCCTGTCTTTAGAATTCAAACAGACATGTTAAACGAGCACAAACGTATGGATAAGTATGTCACATGTCCAACAAGCAATGTTAAAAAGTTTTGTTTTCAATTCAATACAAAACTTGCACGTTTGGTCTTCTTGTAGTCCAGAAAGAGGCAAAATGGAAGGTCCTCTATTGCCTTCTTATACATGATTGAGAAGATGACAAGATAACTGATCACCAGTAGCAGATGGTTTTCTGTAAAGATTGCTATGGCAGTAGAGAATTCCACAGTCAAGGGTCAAACAGCCAAATGTGCTTGTGTTCGGTGAGTTCCTGAAACCACACATTCAACTAGATGCTCCTGAGTATCACCCCAAAGGGAGAACTACCTTCACCCACTACTAATGGGGCAAAAACAATAAATGTGGGAGCAACAAAAAGTCAGACAGATACAGAGAGAACTCTCAGGTGTGGGTTACTTAAGTTTTTAGGGCAGACTCAACGTTACTTGCTGTGAAGCTCTAATGGTAGAAGTCTTTATTTTCTCCTGGTACCACAGACAATTACAAGACTTCCAGCCTCAAAACTGGTCACTGTCTGCTTGAGTAATAATGCAAGAATCTGCATTGATTCAATAGTTCTGCCAATGTTATGTCAGATGGAACAACCTGGTCTTCTGGGATAAACAGAAAGTAGATACTAAAATCATACAATGTTGAGTACAAGGGGGAAGGCCAGAGAGCCACAAGACTGGGAACCCTGACATCTGTATCTGGACATCAGCCTAAATGGAGGACTAGATCATATAAGGGTGTACATACCAAAGTCTAAAATGGCTTAGAAACATTTGAAGAGCTCCTGGCAAAGGCCACAGGATGGATCTTTCATAACATTACAACACACACTGCCATTTGATGACAGAAGGCATATAAACAAGCATTCACTATTTTGCACATATTAGTCCTGCAGGACACAGTGTAGTGGCGTATTGCAGGGTCCAAGCCATCAAAACAAACAAAGGAAATTGTAGTTTTTGGCAATTGGCAACAAGCAGGATACTGCCCAAAGGGAATGGCATGTTCTATTCATCTTGTCCAGCCAGGGTCAAGCTCCTAAAAAGGTAGGTTATGGTGGCAAAGGAAGGAGAGGAGAATAGACAGTGGATGACCATTCCAAGTTGTCCAAGAAATGCTTTAGGTTCCTTCAAGTGATTTTCCTTCCATCATGTGGTGAACTCCAAGACCAAAGAGAACAATCACGTCACAAAGGAAAAGGTGGCCTCCTCCAAAGTAGGCTGTATAGCATGCCAACTCAGAGTATGGCTCCAAGGGGAGACAGAGGCACAACACTAATCCATGTGCAACTCACTGGTGACCACAGCTTCGTTCGTTTGCATCAGTCTGGCAGTTAGTGCTGAGGGGTTGTTCCAAGAAGAAGTTTGGGAGAAGAACTGGTACTGAAGTCTTTTCTATGAAGTTGGAGTGTGGACGTCTCCCAGATCCTGCTAAACAGACATTTTGTGCCAACTTCTCCCAGGATGTCTATACTTTATTTAGCACAGACTAGGATGAGAATGAAGTCTATGACCATGGCCTGCTCTTCAGTTAAGAACCATTAATGCTCTTTCCAAAAATGAACAGTAGAAGCCATCAATGCTTCAAAAACACACAGGCTGAAACAGTGCCAAAGGTCATGGAAAGCATTATGGAAATCAATTACTTCGATAACTTGGCAACAAAATACAGAAACAGGATGACAAATAAGAATTTCTACAAAACCACCATTTGGAATTTATTTAAAAATGCATACGTGTGTGTGTGTGTGTGTGTGTGTGTGTGTGTGTGTGTGTGTGTGTGTGTGTGTGTGTGTGTGTGTCTAGCATATACATGTGTATAAATTGATATATATATATATATATATATATATATATATATATATATAAATATATGTGTGTGTGTGTATTTATACACATATACATATATAATATATATTAATTAATTTATTTTATTTATTTATTTATTGGCATTTTATTACCAGGAAAGTCCACTGGGCCAGAAAAAGCCGATTTTCGGTGGAGGCCTGGGGATTTGCACATAAGCAACACATAGTCAAATTTTTTAAGGGCATTTTATAAGATTAACATAAAATAATATATTAAAAAAAAAAAAAAAATATATATATATATATATATATATATACACACATACAATTTACATATATATATATATATATATATATATATATATATATATATATATATATATATATGTGTGTGTGTATTATTTATACGTGTGCACACAATGCATAAGGTTTACAAATATACATGCATACATATACATACAATGCTAAGCGTTTCACAAAGACCAATGAACAAACTAACTGCTGAAAACAAATGACAAAGAATCTTAAAACCCCCCGAAGAATTCAGAAACCCTAACAGGCACCACTGGCAAACCTTCTATGGTGTACTGTAACCTAGACATTTAAACACCTACTGTATTGTTGGAAAACAGTAATGCCCCACAGAAAATGCATATAACACCAAACCAGAATATCCTTGGCAAAACAGAGTATCGGCTGTGATAGAACAATTTACAAACCTGCCTTTAAAAAAGCATCATGGTATAGATTCTGCAAATTACTACTTAAGGACATACAAATATTCCTGTATAGTTACCTTTTGAATGCCCACTGACCTACAAGTCCTTATTAATACATTCAACTCAACAAGCCAAGCTCCACTGGGTGTAAACATATACGAGAGAATCAGTAAAACTTGTCAAATCAGACTATAACCGTTCTCTATAAAAAAAGCAGAGCAACCAAACAGACAACAAGCCTGTGAAACGTGCGTTTGATAATGACCTGTTCTAACAAGGCTGCAGAGAATGGGGGAAACTGACTATCCCCCAAGGTACAGTGACCATCATATCTCTCATCTTACTTCCAGAACCAGGGACAAAACCATAAACAATCAAGGACAGTCGGGGATGTTTTTTTTCAATTCCAGCACTATTAGCTTGGGAAGTTGACAAAATAAGAGAATGTGACAAACATTTTGTGAAGTAAAAAGTCTATAATTCTAATTTCTGCAATTATTTATAAGTATAATCCACTGCTTTTTGTCAGAAAATTGACAGTTTAGAAGGCATTAAGAGG
Organism: Protopterus annectens; assembly: GCF_019279795.1. Taxonomy (NCBI): domain Eukaryota; kingdom Metazoa; phylum Chordata; order Ceratodontiformes; family Protopteridae; genus Protopterus; species Protopterus annectens. The sequence continues at coordinate 356,147,288 of NC_056744.1, forward strand.
GACAGAGCAAAGCTTTGAGCAAAAATTAGGAACAGTTGAGAAGTATGCCCAGGCAATTTATTGCATAGATAAGTGCATACAGTGGGAAGTGTACAGATAGAACTTTGAAAAATGTTTGTGTAAATACTGTTTTGAACTTTTGTTTCCACTAACACAGTACAGACACTAGTTTTATTTGCACTGCTGTCTTAGACCCAAGTTAAACTATTTAGCATACTCTTGAATAGAGAATAGATTTACTTTTTAGTTTAGTTTATAGGTTCATAGGCTAGTACTAGGCTAATTTTCTTTGTGGGTTATTTTAGATCTAACCAATTATCTTATGTGAGCATTAAACCCTGCACTTTGTGTTTGTAAGGAAAACACTTTAACCATTATACCAAACCCCCCCCAACTAGTTAACAGTTAAGTGAGTTAACAGTTTCAGATTTATATACCAGGGGAGTATGGAAGTTTCACTTTCACATCTGGCCTGACTGGACCTGAAATATTTTTACATTTAAATAACAAAGGAGTATGGAATTTACGCAATCCCTTTATACGACCATGGGCCAACAAATTAGAATTCTGTTATTACTGGTAGTATCACCTCTCATTTAAAAAGGTGTGTGTTTGTATGGGCTAACAGGTGGCATTCGTAAGGTGCAGATGGCGTCCAATGTGTTGTTACAGGGCAGTACAAGACAGCTTTCTATGCGAGTGCACCAACCCAAGTCTGAACTGCACAACAAACTACACATATCTCCTGCATGCACCACACTGCAGCTCCAAAAAGGAAATGTCAGCTGAGCCAAAAAAAGGAATTAAACTCCGAACGTAACACCAGGTTAAACATCTAAAAGTTGGCCCCTGTACCTGTACGAAGTTGTACAACTTTGGGATGACCAGTAAATATACCCAGGCAGGTTTAGTGACCCAAGACTAAACACCACATGCAACACGCAGCCCTCCAGAATACCCACCATCACAACTCTCACAAAAACACAAACCACACACTCACTTTCGTGGAGCCTCTCAATAGAAATTTACCCAAACAGCAGAGACCTCCAAGGCAAAAACGCACTTGACCGCCACAACAAAGCACAAATCATAAGACACATAGCTCACCTACACAGTGTGCCCCTCAACCTAAGCCTCTAAGGCAAAACAGCTTGCCCAATACACTAATCATAGGTGACTCAATAGTGAGGCACACTGATGTCCCATTCACTAGGATGAATAAGGAGAAGGTAACAGACAGCTGTCCATCAGGGACCACAATCCGACACATAACACACGCACTTAGGTCACTCCACAAGTACAAGTATGACTCTGTCACTGTCCATGTTGGTGTGAATGACCTCAGACGCACCTCCCTGGACTACATGAAAAGAGACATGGTGGAACTCTCAGATTATGTGGCCCAGGCAGGTATGACCCTAGCCCTGAGTAGCATCCTACCATCGCCCAGAATGATATCACAGTACAAGAAGAAAATGATTAACTTCAACAATTGGATACGTTTCTGGTGTCATTCTAAGGGGATCCAGTATCTGTCTGCTTGGGATGACATGATTGACAGACCTCGATGCTTTGCCAGAGATGGCCTGCACCTGTCACCCCAAAGATTCTGGATACTGGCTAAGGTTCTTGCCACCCCTATAGTGCCTTTTTTAGGCGATGTTCCAAAGTCCAAATTACCACTGTAACAGCTATAAATAAATGCAATCTGTGGGTCATGTTGCTCAACGCTAGAAGTCTAAATCTCAAGATGCACTTGCTCGAAGCACTCCTCAAAATGGAGAATATCGACATTTGTGCTGTAACAGAGACCTGGTTTAAAGTGACAGAAAGTACCCCTGCTCTACCAGGCTATAACCCACTCCACACCTTTCGGCTCCAGAACATGGACCGAAGCTCCAAAGGTGGTGGTGTCTCCATATTCATAAAGGATATACACACCCCCAGACTAGTAGCCCAGCATAACACATCTGAGATACCTCAGGTACAACTAACAGTGGGGTAAGACGGAGATTCACATTGTAGCACCATGTCTCAAGACTCTCGCTCCGCGTTCCTAAGCACCTTGGAAACTATTGGGGTCCAACCCTACACTGTCATACTAGGTGACTTCAACTACCCCTCCATCAACTGGGAAAACTACTCATGCACCAGTACAGTGGCCCAACGCTTCCTGAAATTCATTAGTTCCAATGCCCTAGACCAGCTCATTCTTACCCCCACCAGAGGAAGCAACATCCTTGACATGGTTATTACTAACATGGGCAACTTGTTGCTCTACACCAGTAGTGAATTCCTTCCTGGTTAGATATGACCACAAACTAATCACCGTGGAAATCCACCTCTCACCCCCCCTTCAGGTTCTGAAGGTGAGACTGACAAAAATAAGTCTTTTAACCTTAATTCCCACCCCCACCCCCCACAAAGGTAACCACCATGAAAAAGTTCTCCAAAGCTGACTTTGGGCTCCTAAAAACAGTGGTGGCTAACTTCACAGCACCCATGTCAATAGAAAATAGTTGCATCACTGCCGAATCATACACCAATGCACTGTACGAACACGTACATAAATACATGGAACTAGCCATACCCAACAGAACCAAGATGCTCTCCTCCAAAAAACGGAAGCCAATCTGGTAGTCACCTGCCATTAATAAACTCTACAATAGAAGGAAGAAACTGTTGCAGAAAAAGGTAAAGTCCCAAGACTGGAAAAACTCCCTTATTAGCCTCAACAAAAAGCTGAGATCCCTCATAAAAACCTCTAAAGCCAGCTATGAAGGTAGAATTGTGGCAGACACTAAAAACAACCACAAAGCAAAGCCTTCTATAGTTATATCAAGAATCTCCACGGCAATACTCAGGTTTGCTGTGAGTTACTGCAAAATGGTACCTCCTATACTGAGATAACAGATATTGCCAACATACTGGCCGACAGATTCAGTGCCAACTTTACCCCTCTCTCCCTCCCTAAAGGACCAATCACAATACCGGAGGAATTCCAGGCACCCAGCATTACTGCAGCACAGGTTAAAGCTGCATTTTCCAAGGCCAGGAATACAGCTTCTATGGGACCCAGCAATATCCCTGGCTGTGTTCTACATGAACTACAAAGTGAACTGGCACCACATCTGTGTGCCCTGTTCAATCACAACCTCACCTCAGGCTTTGTCTCTACTGAATGGCGCACTGCTACAGTCATCCCTCTCCATAAAGGGTGAGTAACTTTAGACCCTGGGAATTATCGCCGCATTAGCCTGACAAGTCTGATATGTAAGGCTATGGAGCTCATCATCATGGACCTAATCAACAAGTATATAAGAAATCTCCAAACTCTAGATCCCACGCAATTTGGTTTTGTGAAAGGTAGATCATGCCTTCTCTCTACTTGGTTGACTTCTTTGAGTCAGTCACTAGAGCTGTGGATGAGGAGAAGGCAGTTCATACAGCCTATCTCGATCTGGCCTTTGATACCATTTCCCCATGCAGGGATTCTTGATAAAATCACCAAACTAGACATCAACCCCTATATCACAAGGTGGGTTGCAAATTGGCTCACAGATAGAACCCACAGTGTGAAAGTAGCGGACTCCAAGTCAGACTGCCGACCAGTCATGAGTGTAGCCACACATGGATCGGTCCTTGGTACTCTCCTGTTTGGCATCTACTTCTCAGAAGTCCAGGTCAACACAGAGGGACCATGTCTGATCAAGTTCTGCAAGCTGGGAGCCATTATTAACTCCCCAAGTGATGTAGACATCCTGCACAAAGGCCTCACTGAGACCAATGACTGACGTCGAAACCATGGCCTTAAGCTTAATGCCAAAAAATGCGTTGTCATCCCCTTTGGGAAAAACTCAGTTCCCACTAATTACCACATTGATGGGAGCCCAATGAACACTGAAGGAGTTATAAGAGATCTGGGGACACAGGTTGACAACAACCTTTCCTTTGACCACCACATTGCCACTGTGGTCAGAAAGTCCTTATATGTGGTACATCTCATTACCAAGGGTTTTGCATCCGGGAAGAAAGAGGAATGTCCCTGTGATGACTGTGCCCAGCAATCAAGGAGCCTCAGTCCTCACCACTAACACCAGGGAGGTCGTCTCCTAGAAGAGGAAAGGATAACTAATACACACAGTAAAGTACAATTTCCCTTACGTGCACACAGAGATCACAGTCAGTCTGGGACTGGTTGATCCCATGCTCGTCAGGTCCCCAATAAGACTCCCCACTGGCACAGCTATAGGGTCCAGATCTCAGCCTAGCTGGGCAAGCTAAAACCTCCAGTATCCTCTCTGTCCAACCAGTGCTTCGTGTCCCTGCCAAATAGCTGACACCACACACACACACACACACACACACACACACACACACACACACACACTTTGAGATAAGCATTTATACAACTTCACAGATACTCCTGGGAAAGGCTGGCACAGATTCTCCAGCTGTGCCCCTTTACCCAGACCATACGGTAGTAATCCCTGCCACCACCCAGCTAATAATATCAGCTACTAAAAAGCCCTTAAAAGGGTGTCCAATTACTGTGCAATATTATTATGCAATGGTAATGTGACTATTCAGTCTAGGCTTATTGGAAGGGCTTAGACAGTAAACTCTATAAATATATAATGTACTCTGAAGCATAATTTATCTCTACATAAACCAGCCACAGGTAGAAGGTTTTAAAAATACTTAATAAATAATTAAAACATAAGACAAAACTACTACACCACAGAGATATCTAAGAGTTCAGAGATCACACAGAAACTTAAAGTAATACAGTAGGACAGGTCTGATTTCAAAGAAAAATACCTAATTAATCTTTACTAGCTTTAACTATTCCTACAAGAAATCACAATGCTAAAAACTTACATGTGAGCTTAGGCAGAGTGCTGATTTAGATATCCAAGATCAAAATGCTCCCAGGCTCTTGTGAGAAATAGTATTTAAACATTACTAACAAACATGACTCTAAGGCCATCCAAAATTACATCATTTTTGACACTTAGGTTTTCCCAGTATTCATATTGCATCATCTTAACACCTGGTCGGAGTTCTCAGGCCACAAACTGCATTATTTAGCAATCTAACACCTGCTCAAAAACTTACAACAAAACAAGGCATATCACATATACACATTAGCAGAAACTAGACCAATAAAGCACCTTCCACATGTAAATTCTGGTCATAAACTTTAGCCTTAAAACAATGGGCATGAAACCTTCAACCAGCCACAGTGGAGCCTAATTCTAACATGAAAGGGTCACAACATGCTTCACTGGGCCAGTACAGTACAATGTTGTCACATATTTTGCAGTTCCACATTTCACAACATTCTTTTACACTCAAGAAAACATGCCTGTATTTACATTTATTTACAAATGCCAGAATTATATATCAAATTCTATTTGACTAGGCTGGCAGCCTTCGCCCATCTCTCCCCAGTCGTCACAGCCCCATTTGGCATGCACCTCATTAGACACATGCAACAGCTGGAAAGGCCACAAAAGTACCTCACGAGGAGGATCCTAGGCCTTAAACACATGTCCTACACAGACGGACTCAAAAAACTCCAGCTATTCTCTGTCTCATATCGTCAACTAAGAGGTGATCTCTACTTGACTTACAAAGCCATGTCTGACCCAGCTCTGTTAGAAATGCTACAGCTAAAGAAATCCAAATCCCTCCGCACCACATGTTCCAGAGACCGCAACCTCATTACTACAATCAACAGAATATGCTGGACGGACAGGTTCATAACCCAGAGACTGCCCATGCTCTGGAATAGACTTCCCATACATGTCAAGCAGAGCACCTCACAGGCCCTCTTCAAGAGAAATCTTGAGGAGTGGATGGGAAATAAAAAGTTCACCCCGGGATCCCTATAGTGGCTCTACTTGATAGAGGCATTGGGAACTAACGTCAGGCGGCACAATGCCAGGCACTTCTATGGGCTAGGCTTCTAAAGGCTCCAGGGCCATTAGCCTAGTACACACGTATGAACCTATTAATGCTTACTCTCTGCCACAAGAGGGCACTCTTGTAATGGAAGTGACATCCTCTCTATGAAAACTCAGACGTACAAAGTTTACTGCAAGGATTCTACAGCCAAGGGAAATCATACAATAATAAGATTATCGGCCAACCCTTTGACAGCATTTATCAGCGACATGTGCTTATGAGACGCGGTGCAGGATAATGTCTTAGCATACTATATTTTGTCTCAACTTCTACTTCGGTGATCACTTAAACATCTCTAAATGTGGACATGACCAAGCATTGCGTCCAGCTGTATTTAAAAATACAGTAACTTTATGAATCAGTTAAAAGGGAAAAGCATCTTGTGGTAAAGCAGAGCATTCAGACTGACCATATTTTTGTTGCACTGCACTTTTGCTTTAATGTATACAGTGTAATGTTCACTTAATAAGACTCTATTTCATTCTCTGGACAGTTGACCATTTACTCAAATGCTGCAGTTACTTACATAAAGACATTTTATTAAAGCATTATTATTTAATACAGATTACATCTGTACATTCTGATGGTTATTTGACTTAAGCAGGTCTTCACGTTTAACGTACAGCAGTTTCATTTAACTGGGTTAAATGCTTTTACATACTAGAATTGCTTTGTTTTTGTTGCTTTTACTTTGTGTGTTATTCTTCACTCTTGCATATCCATTAGGGTGTTTTTTCCCCCACTTATAGTTTAGCTGGTTGATAACTGTATTTCATTTTGTTGTTAAAACATACCAAGATTTTGTGAAAAAAAAAAAAACATTTTGAACCCACTTCTCAAACAATTGGCTTTGTTCATGCTACTCCCAGGTTAATTTGCACCAATACCTTGTTCAAAGATTCTACTAAAGGTCCCCTAATTCCTTTCACTGTAAAGCTTAACAATCACTGGTTATCTCTCTAACAAAATATTGAGAGTACTCATAATTTAGAAAGACAAAAAATAATTGTTTCTTGTGTTTATATTTTATACTCTATATAAACCTTACTACTAGAATGTTGTATGCTGACTTTACTAAAGGAATTGTTAATCTATAAATAAATTATGTTTCTATGGAATCTATATTTCTGTATGATATTCTTGTGTAATTTCTTTATAACATGCTATTGGAGCTTTTCTCCCCAGGCCTCTGCTGAAAATGGATGTGTGTCCAGTAGGACTCTCCCGGTTAACAAATGTAAAATAAATAAATAAAATAAATAAAAATAAAATCTGAGGAAGAGAGGGATGAAGCCCCGGCTACACTTGAGACCAGCTGTCCCATCTTCGATTATGGGTCCAGCGAGGGATTGGACAGAGTAGCTCACTTATCCTAGGGAGTGGGGGGGGGGGGTAACGTGTCCAGTCTCAATGCAGGAGTATCTCTTGAGGGAAGGCTCACTAATAAGTTACTATACTCAGGAACACACATGAGCGTAAGCGCAGTGCAAGCAGTCCAGTCGAGCCTGGGAACAGGTAAAAGTACATACTCAAATCTATTCAATGTCACCAGGTACTAACATTGGGAGACTGCTGGGGAGACCTGAAATATCTCTCAACCTCCTGACGAGTGACAGACACTGTCCATAGCTGTCATCTATCTTTTCCGGAATCTATCCATTACAAGAGTGGGAAAGGAAAAAACAAAAAGAAATGGAATAAAATAAAAATGAGCTTCAACATAACGTAAGAGTTGGCAGACAGCCAAAAGTTATTAAAAACAAAAACTCTTCTGCTTAAATTCTTGCTCAACGCTTACTATGCATTTTCAAAAAATCAAGATAATTCTTCCTACAGCAGTGTGTGTGTGTGTGTGTGTGTGTGTGTGTGTGTCTGTGTGTGCGCATGTGTGTGATAGTATGTGTGTGTGCTCATGTGTGTGTGCGTGCATATGTGTGTGCACGTGGATGTGTGCGACAGTGTGTGTGCATATGAGTGTGTGTGTATGTGACAGTATGTGTGCGTGACAGTGTGTCTGAATGTGTAGGTGTATGTCTACACACAGACACGTGTGTGTGTGTGTGTATGTGTGTGCGCGTGCGTATGACAGTGTGTGCACATGTGTGTGTGTCTGTGTGTACTTATGTACTGAAGTTTAAAAGTAAATAAAAACAGAAAAGGGAGAGAAAAGAGACTAAGCCAGGACTGATGTGTACAGCAGGTACAAAATGTTTTGCAGCAGCATTCATACCATCAGCTAGATTAGAACCTGCTACAGAAGGTGACAAGTACTGCAGTTTTTAACTAGATAATCTTTCAAGGATAAAGGAGTTGCAAACCTCCATTTACCTGTATTTCAGTAATGTAGAGTATGACTACCACGGTTAAGAATTAGCAGAGAAAGCTCCAATGTTTGACACCAAGGCATCTTTCTATTTACAGTGGCACAGTTGTAATACAAGAAAACAAGTAATATGTCTGGTCCGAAACCTTCAGTACAGACTAACAAAAATGTAATGAGAGATTACATTAGGACAGCTTGTCCCACACAGGATGTTAGTTTTTCCTCTAGATGACTAAGCCGCAAGTCTGAGGTAAACAGAAGATATTTTCCATTCCCAGTTGAACAGCCCTTTGTATACACCACAAATTCTTACGTTCCCACAGTCGTTATCTTTAAATGCTGTTCATTTCCTTCTTCATTTGTGTCTTTCCCAGCAGCCCTCCGTAATCTGTTAATCCAAACCTTTTCCCTTGGCATCATTACTTAGTGAAGAGTTAAAGAAAGCAGCAGATAAGTACATATCAGATCATCTTCTGAAGGACCCAGTATAGTGACTGCAATGCCTTGGTGATAGCTTCTTGTGTTCTCAGTTTTTTCTACAAATCCTGAACAGAACTCATTCACATAGTTGGCCTGACCATAGAATTCTTATGACAAGGTTACTGAGTATCTGCATTGCCTAAATACCCAGGTTTTGGACCTTTCACTTAGTGTGTCTGTGGGGTTACGTATTAGTCAACACTGACATAGTTCTTGAATTATACACCTGAGTATTAACTCTTATTGTCACGGCATAACAGGTAGGCTTCTAGAAGGGGGAGGTGGTGGATGTAAGGAGGGGAATAAAGCAACCACTGTCAGTTGCCCACCTGAAGATCAAATGATACAATGAATTCTCGCAAATCTTATTTTTAAACGCCTTCTGTAATGGCTAAAACAAGTAGGCAGAATTTTAAGCCACTACCTCAGAAATGAAAAATCAGAACAAGGACTTCAGAGGAGAACAGCCTGAAGGGTTCTCTACTCAGTGTAAACGTCTAGATCACACTGCTCGGTAAAAGCTATGCACCAGTCTCCAGGTCACTGCTGCACAGATGTCTGCTGGTGGGCATATTCTGGAAACAAGTCCTACAGCCCTCTCATGGCATTTTCTATCAGCCTGCTGGCAGAGGGTCTGTTAACCTCTTGGTGACAAAAGAAAATACAGTTCATAGTCAAGCTGAAACAGGTCTGTTTTAGTACTGCAAAACTCTCATTAAACATCTCAAAGGAAACCGATGGAGACAGAACTGCACCTTAATCAGAGCTAAGGTATCTTTCTTTCAAAATTCCGCCTGCTTCTCCTGTTGACGCTTCCAGCCCCATCCCAGTTCCACTAATTTTATTACTCTGACCCCTTCTCTATATTCAGGCAGTCCTGGTTTTACGAGAGTAATCATCATTTTCAGTTCTTCTTTCTTTCATACTTGCCACACACCCTCTTATTTCTTTTAGTTTAATTTATTGGTTTGAACTGCCACATGAAACAACATATACACACCATCTTACCACCTATAAAATTATCCATCATCCGTCTGTCTGTCCACCACAAAAAACATTCTACACAACTATGTTTCAATTTGGTCACTGCAATCCAGTGACCAAAAACTCCTGTCCGTCTACAAACCTGGCAAATCCATTGGGCATTGTCTGTACTCATACGAGGTTGCTAAGGCCTGGAACTCTTACCTGTACCCATCAGGTCTACACCCTCCCTCCCATCTTTCAAAACCACTCAAAGACTTCCTAGTTAAAACCTGGTTCTTTTCTTGCTCAAAACCGGAATAAACAATACCCCTGAATGTGAACAAGCACCTTTTCATTCCTTACACTGCCTTACTCTCCCTTCTTCACTTGCTTCCTTACTGCTGTCTAATTCTCTTCTCTGACTTTCTCTCTAAACATACCATAAGCCTGTTTTCCCCACTTCATATTGCAATTCCTATTTATATTAGACTAATTTATGTTTTATTTCTCTACAAACTGTTTCAAATTTCTCTAAATATTAAATGATTGTCATATACATTGTATCGCTTCTTAACCAATGTTTTACATTATGTATAATTTGTTATAATTATTTAAACTGTAGATGTTTTTGTTTTATTTTAGAAGATTGTAAAATTATTGTTCTTACAGTGTTTTGTAATAATTTGGAGCTTTTCTCCTTGGGCCTTCACTGAAAATGGACTTCTGCCCATTTGGACTTTCCTGGTAATCAAATATCAATAAATAAATAATTTCTCAAAGTCTTTTGGATTTCTAATACCATGACAGAAATGGGCCACATTCCTAAGTCACTGTAGGATTACAGTTCATGGAAATTATTTATTTATTTATTCACCGGGGAAATTCCGACTGGACGCAGGTCCTTTTTCAGCGGATGCCCAGGGAGAAAAGCTCCATATTATGTACATGATAAATAGAGATACAAAGTTGCAGCAATCGTAAACAACATTACAGGTTGTTGGCTTTAATACAATAACAAGATACTGATTATCAACAGTATTATACAGTAAAGGTTGCAAGTTAAGTATCAGTATTGTTTTAGTCTTTGATGTTACCAAAAGTGCTTTTTGCAGATACTGGACTCCTGCTGTAATTCATACAGAGTTATATGCATCGGTTGTTGTTGTGTCTTTCAGCTTTTCCCAGTTAGGGGTTGCCACAGCAGAACTCCGGTCTGCTAATGATTGGCAGTAGATTTTTACGTGCCGAGTTGCCGGTCCTGACGCACAACCTTCAACGAAGGTACCCATCGGTAACGTATCTAAATAAACTGTAAATTATTTTTTTATTAGACTTGTTGCAATGCGGCAGGGCTAGCCACCCAGCACTGTGAATACTGGCTCTAGATGTTTGTAACTGTTGACATGACACCACGACCCCGTATGTGGGTGGATGGATTTCACTCGCCGCACGTACTACTATTACGACCATCTGGGCATCTTTCTTCCTTGTTACTCTAATTTCTGCCCGCATATCTGTTATTTTATGACTCTGTCTCTCTGTGCGAGTAAGATCTCAGATAACTGGGTTTAACAATTTCAGTGATCAATGCTACTACTTTTGTCTTTTTTCCTGGACTACTATATCTGCTTTTTTCGCATTTATTTTTGAACTGTGGGTAATGGGAGATCCCATGTGATATGAACTTCATCATTTTCTATAATGTTTTGCGGTTCACATTTCCAATACTTCTCAACTACTTCAGTAGTGTAGTGTTTGCACAAACCCCAGTGCAACAGTCTTAACACATTGTGTAGTTCAGTATACAAGCCCTCTGACATGAGTACACCTAGCAACAATATGTGCAACTGTTACTGGGTCTTATTTTAACAGAACCTGCATTTGTCTGTTTCTCCCACATGTTCAATGGACTTTGTAAACCAACATGTACACAGTCAACTACACAGGGCCATAATTATTAACCTTTCATCTTTTGGTTTCAATTTACCTCTTTTTAACCTCATTCCAGAATAAAATCCTGACAGACATGAGGTTGTTCAGGGAGACTTCTGTACTTGCCACAATATTTATGCCTTTTCTATATTTTTCTTTCTTTTCCATCTGATCCATCTCCTTATACCATTTCTTTTGTTTTTTTTGGCACATTCAGTATTTCTTATTAAGTATTTCTTTCCATGTGAGCTGTTGTGATCAAAAGAAAAAAGGATATATGGTCACTCCAAGAGTGGATTTTAACAGCGTTCAGTCTTCTCCAGAGACATAATTATGGAGAACCCAATGCTGTCTATTACTCTTTTTTTAAATGCTCCCTACAGGACTTCACCGAATTGCCCATTTGTTCCAGGGGAACCATAGCTGGGCATTTTTGGGTAGGTGACAGTCCTACAGCACATTTGTGCCAGTCTGTAATCTCAAATGGCCTTCCATTCGCCAGTAACAGATGGGCGGTGGGAGTCGGAAAGCTTGCTAGTCCTCAGGGAAGTCATATCTTACAGTTTACCTCTGGGAGCAGCTCCTCCCCCCTGAATAGCTCTGCCAAGTTCCAATACTGACATCTCCTAAGGTGAGGCAAGCCCTTGCATGCTGAGTTACCCTCAGCTTACAAGTGTCAATGCACTCTAACAGCTTGGTCTTGGTATGCTCTGACTCCACTGTATTTAACGCACTGTTCCTATTAGATGGCACCCATGTGGCAAGCCAGAACTGCCCCTCCCCCTAAAAAGATGGGTTAGTGGGCAGCAGACACTCACTCCTATCCTCTCCTGCAAGTTCCTTAAGGTACCTAATACACTAATCAAAATTGGATTACCTGTGCCACAGTCATCTGTCTGTTAATCTTTGGTTCTGTAACTGTTGCCAAAGCAATCAGAAAAGGAAGGCCTCTTCCATCGACAACAGTTTGCTTGTTTTGCCATTATGAATGCAATGTAGGGAGAGTACACTATGTAGAGAAAGAACGGCAATGGCAGAGTAACAGATTCACCAGTAAGCTTGGGGAGAGGGTTGGCATCACTCCTAATGGCTAAATTCTGCTTTCAACTACCTGCATAATCTTCCAGCACATGCATACCAGAACTGCAAAAATCCAACACAGGGCCATTAATGTAGGTTCAAAGGTAGGTACTAGGCTATCGGCCCTAGGGCTTATACAAACCTAGCCATAATGATTCCTCTGGCCAATTGCTTCCCACAAATATTTAATTTCCTGGACCCCTGTCTAGCATGGCTACTGATGTAATCCCGGGGTAAATTTCCTGTGGAAACTGCCTCAACCTTCACTGTCAAACACATGGTGGACAAGTGACCAGAACTGATATCTTCTTCTTTTGGCTTTTCACAGTTAGGGGTCACCACAGCGGATCACCTGTCCACTCATGATTGGCAGTGGAGTTTTACGGTGTCGAGTTGCCAGCCCGGTGCCCAACCTTCCACAGAAAACACACACACACATATATATATATATATATATATACACACATGCACACACATATATATATATATATATATATATATATATATCTATATATATATATATATATATATATATATATATATATATATATATATATATATATATATATATACACACACACACACACACACACACACACACACACACACACCTAGGGCCAATTTAGATTTTCCAATCCACCTACAGCATGTCTTTGGGATGTGGGAGGAAACCGGAGCACGCGGAGGAAACTCACGCGACCACAGGGAGGACATGCAGACTCTGCACAGAAGGCACCCCAGCCGAGGATCGAACCGGAGAACCTCTTGCTGTGAGGTGGCAACGCTAACCGCTGCACCACCGCGGCCGCGCAAGTGAACAGAACTGATATCCTGGTTCCTAAATTCTGTGATAAAGACATGCATGAGAGCTCTACGGCCCGCTTTTCTCTCACTTTATGGACATGAGATTGCTCTGGTAATCAAGAGGTAGGGGTACGTGGCAGCACTACTGATCTGATTTCTAACCATATATCTTGGGAGGCACCATTTCTCTAGCATTCATATGCTAACTGCAGATATGAATTAAGACGGATGGATGATCTTTCACTAGAGAGTGACTAACCCAACGGTGAAGTATGAGGAGCTACACCATCATGGTCATTAAGGGCTGGGCACTAAAGCCAGGCTTGGCCTTAGACTTGGGCTTCAGGTCCCTTTAATTCTGCTTTTCTGTGCTCCTGCATCGCTGCTAAGTATTCGGATTGATGAAGGCCTTCAAACTGTCTCTAGGTCACTGATGTGTTTACGTGCTAAAATGTTCACTTCTGAGATAGCAAAAAACACTGTGTTGCCATCCTAAGCCAGAAAAGGTAGCTCCTGTGGTACTTCTGATCTGTAATCTGGTGACCACAGGTATATTCATCAGGTCAATGATTTTAAGGCATCAGATACAGGTAACTGCCGTTAATGCATGCCGCAAGGAAATCCAAGCTAGGGTCAATGGTACGTCACGGACACTACATGCACTCATTCATTTTTGTAACTGTCAGACAATATGGTGGCAGCGTAATGTGACAGCTGTCATATTATTTGATGTCTGCTGACTGGTTGAGTAATAACTAAACAGCATGACACAAGCTAATATAATCAAGAAGACATAGCATCTGCTTTTTGTTCTGTAAGTCCCGTTTGTAACAAAGAATGGTACTTCCCCCCCTTCCCCCCAACCTTCCCTCTTTTAAAACATTATGCTGTTGGTGCAGGGACTATCGGGGAGCACCATTTCCATTACAAATGGAAATAAGGGAAAACTATGCAGTTATTTATCTACAACTAGTTAACTTCCTATCTACGCAATCAGTCAGCTGGATTAATTAAATCAACTAACTCTGTATCCTGCACAGAAATAAACAGCATACCTACAAATGTGTTCATGCTTGCAAGGTCACAACTAATCTGAAACAGCATTTCACTGTGTCCAGTGTCCTTAACAACTACAGGGAGCATGGGGGTACATATCTCTTAACTCCAGTGCAGAAATGCAATGCATGGGCCAAAGGTGGCACATGCACCCGGAGGAGTGGGATTACTTCTAAGAAACACAACCTACATAAATGGAAACACATATAATGTTCATTCCACATAAAGGCCTGCGCTACAGAAATCCTTTCGGCTGATGTGACTGTCACTTATAAAGTGTCCTATAAAGAGAAACTGTACTAGAAGTGGTGAATATAGTAACAGAGATAAAACAACTGGAAATTTAATCTTTAGAAAAGGGTAGGAGCAAATTACATAGACAAAAGGGAATTGTGGGAAAAATACATGCAGAATATCATTCTGGAGGAGGAATGAGTTCTAAAAGACAGCAGCATTTGAATGAGCTATGTAATGCTTGACTGACTGACTGGATAAATTATAAGTGATGTATAATGTTTGCAACTAAAAACATGTCAATATGGTTGGTTTATATTTATATAATGTATGATTGCCTAAGTCATAAGTCATAACTTACTAAAGATGTTTCTTGTTAAAAAAAGAGAGAGAGAAGCTGTAAATCTACCAAAAGAGGTGACTTAAAGGGTGACAATGTCAGATTTTCTGTTAACAATGTTTAATTCCTATACAGGAAATATTGCATGGTGAAAGGATTGTGCATGCAAATGTTCGTTTAGCAAAGTTTTAATTGCTGTCCTTGGAGACTTGATGGGGAACACAGATGACATCAGAATAGTTATGTAGTGGTGTAATTTGAGGGGGGGTGGCTTTACTTCCTATTCTATCTGAGAGGGCAAAAAGGGTAAACAGTCCTTTTGGTACATGTGAAGGTTTCCAGTTCTCTCTGGACATATAAAGAGTGAATGAACCTGCCATTTAAGGAAGCAAGATTTGCATCTCATCTTAGATAGACTTCTTCCATCACTTTTGAAATAAATAAAATATTTGTTACAGCCCCCCTTAGGAGTGAATGCAGCATTACAGTGCTTCTGTTCTGCGTAGTAATGCATGTGGGACTTATGTAAAGAAACCCATTTTTTCTTACGGAGTGCACGGTGGAAAGATAATGTGGCTATTGTGATGTAGGATTCAGTTTGGGGACCTATCCTGTCTTATTGCCATAATGAGTAGCCTTTAATATTTTTTAAATCATAATTTCACAATTTCCACTTTAGTAGTTTTTGACATCTGGGGATTAAAATGAAAAAGGAACATGTGGAGTGCAAACAAAGAATGAAACACAACCTGGTTTATTTTTTTCCACATTTTTGTAATGGTGTGCAGTGTCCACTTTCCCCTCTGCTGTCTAAAGGATGGCTTGAGTGGCCACGAAAGCTACCACAGCCCAAATAAACTGCCCAGCCACAACCCATATAAAGTAACATTGCATAGATCAGGAATGCAGGAAGACACTGTATTGTAGAGGAAGAGATGTCCAACACTCACATTTTTCCAAATGGAATTAGTTAACCCCACATACACCTACTGATACCCTAGCTGTAACTTCTCAAAGGTAGAATGTAGCTTTGTGAGTCTGAGGAACTGACAGATGTACATCTCTCACATAAATGAGAATGGTTTCATTGCTTCCAAGACTCCATTATAATCAATGCAACCATGACGGGTACTTTGTTTGTGGGTGGGGATATCCTTTAAGGCTAATTATGTGGTGAGCACCACAACGTCCTCATCCATAGCTCACTGCTGATGAAGCCAGCATGAAGGTACAGCAGGGAGCACATTGGAACGGCACTAGTAATACATCTGGGTTTGCTCTGAACAAACTGGGTGTTGCTACTACTGCGAATGGTATATAAGGAATGTATAAAGCAACGTCTCTGAAGGAAAGGTGGTGGGCGAGTCGGTGACCCATTAAAAAGGACAGAAAAGGCATGTCACCAGCTGCTGCACTCTGTAAGCATAACTTTCATTTTAATCATAACAGAACAGAAGAAACAGTTCAGTTTTACAAGATTTTGTGCAAGGACTGCTTTACAAACAAATATACAGCTGGAGACACCTTCTTCAAGCCTTTCCAAATACTTTGCTATAAATACAGAGGAAAAAAAAAATGCCGAAAAGCATACTATTTTTAGATTCTTGTAGGGAACTGTATCTTGTCCTGCCCCAAGTGTATATGCACACACAATTTCAAGGCCACAGGTAATGCGAATTTCTGTCTTTTTGTCTGTGATGCAACATGGACTAATTATAACGAAAGCTGCAAACATAACCAGAGAGCTTGCAAATGTAGGAGGAGTGCACAACGTGCATCACCGATGAGCTGAGTTCATGTAGCGATTTGAGCACAACAGGACTGAGACATGAAACCAGTAACAAAGTGTTCACCCTTCTTGACTCTTCCAAAGGTCAGGGCAGGGCGCACGTTCTGAAGCAACACAGCCTATAAATCTATCTTCAGTAGAGACCACAGACTTAACAGGAGGCATCAGATTCTACAGACAGCAGCACCCTCTTAGTGGCTATATTTCCACACCTGCCCTTTGAGTGTTACCAGGGACACATGAGGGGAAAACTATGTGGGCATAATAAAAAAAATAACTAACTATAATAAATAAATCTCTTATGCGCTTATATATTTTTGACCAGGTTAGTCCCACTAAGCTAGTGGCCTCTTTTCAGGGAAGACCTGAAGTAGTATTTATACAACTTGGGGAAATTTGGCCAGGGCATCGGGGAACATCTCCTACTCATTTCAATATGACACATGGAATCTTTTACATTCACCTGAGCTACCATCAACCAAAGTAGATGGGACCTTGGTTTAACATCTGATCCAAAGGATGACACACTCAGGACCCAGAGAGCCATTTTTCAGTGAAGACCCAAGGAGAAAAGCTCCAGGAAAGCAACTAGTAAAAATAAGCAAAAAAAAAAAAAAAAACAAGTAGCAATTCAAGTTGTAAGATACTTAACAGTAAAAAACAGAGAAAGAGAAATATACAACAGGAATATTTACAAGGCAAAAGTACAGTATTTTGAGAATGCAGTAACAATATGTTTGAGAAATGGGCAGCGCAGTGGTGCAGCGGTTAACATCGTCGCCTCACAGCAAGAGGTTTTCCGGTTCGATTCTCAGCTGGGGTGCCTTCTGTGCAGAGTCTGCATGTCTTCCCTGTGTTTGCGTGGGTTTCTTCTGGGTATTCCGGTTTCCTCCCACAGTCCAAAGATATGCATCTGGAGTGTTTCTCCCCTGGCCTCCTCTGAAAATAGGCTGTGTTCCTAGTCGGACTTTCAAAGTCGACAAATGTTAAATAAATAAAAACAAATAAAATTTGGTTAGTATTAAGTTATACATGAGGAAATGTAGCAATGCCTTAAAGTAAAAAAAAATATTTTCTAATATGTAATATACAGTTCAGAGTAACATGACAGTACATCAAAGATGCATTTAATAGCACAGGTATTAACTGCAGACAGACTAATGTGTACAGACAGTTTAGATAGCAGACACCAGGAAGATATGTTAATTGAGAGAAGAAGAAAAAATCATTAGGTAGTTTCTTGACAAGTATATAAGTATATATCCATGCATGTTGTAAATGAATTTTTAGTTGCTTTTTGAATTTGCCAATTTTGGTAGCGGAGTGAAGGGACAATGGAAATTTGTTCCATGAGTACACAATTGAATGACTGTAAAGTATTTTTCCAATATTTTTGTTTGGCTTGGTCACCTGCAGAAGGTTTTGTTGTGTGCTTCTGAGGTGACGATTGGGTGTGTAGGATGTAATTATGGATGTAAGGGCAGGGCAGGAGTTGGAGCTATTTAGGATGCTGTGTGCAATTTGTCGTTATGATATCTGAAGCATGTGGCGGAGCTTAGGCCATCTTAAGCTTTCCAAGGATATACAGTGCAGTGATGGGATTTGTAGCTATTAGTGGCTGCAAATCTTGCTATCTTGTTACAGGTAGTTTCTAGTTTGGTTAAGAGATTATTTTGGAGGTTAGAAGTATGGGAGCAGCATACAACAGGGATGGTAGAATAAATGTTTGAGCCAGTTTAGGTCTAGATTTGTTAAGTATATATTTGTTGTGGTATAGAAGACCTAGTTTTTGATTGGACTTTTTGATACAGATTAAGATATGTAGATCGAATTTTTATTGGACTGTAATAATGCCAAGCAATTTGGCATTTGAGTCAGCGGTGATAATTGTATTATCTAATGATGAGATGGTGACGTTGTCTTTAGCTGGATTGAGGTTTTTTGGGAGGAAAAGGAGAAGCCTGGTCTTTCTGGGGTTGAGAAACGGGTTGTTTTTAGTTAGCCATAGTTCTACTAGGTGCACAGATTGTTGAGTAACAGTGTGGAGATTTGTATATTATCAGAGGTGTTAACTGTGGAATCATCTGCATACTGTATTAAGGTAGACTGGGGGCAGGAGACATAGAGGTTATTTGTAAATATATTCAAAAGAAGGGGGGCCAGAATAGAACCCTGGGGAACCCCAGTCTTAACAAGATGGAAAGGGGAGAATGATGTTTGCCATCTGATGGACTGATATCTGTTTGAGAGGTAGCTGTTAAATCCAGGAGTTACTGGAAGTAGAGTGTTGTAGGTTGGAAAGTTTATTTAGGAGGATGGGATACAAAACGGTATTAAATGCTTTGGATAGCTCGAGGAATAGAGCTGATATGAGCCTGTTATTATCTCTAGCTTGGGAAATGTGTGTGAAAGATAGTAGGGCAGTGGTAGTTCTGTGCGAGGGTCAGAGACTGTGCTGTGTGAGTGTAATTAGGTTTGCCTTTAAGAGGTGGTTTAGTATTTGTCTATGCATACATTTTTCCAGTATCTTACATAAGTGGGATAATATGGAACAGGCCTGTAATTTGAGGGTTCTGTAGAATTTCCTCCCTTGTGGAGGGATATTAGAAAGAATTTTTCTAGATATCTGGTACTGTATTTTCTTGGATGGATCTATTGATAAGTATAGCTACATGGTATGCTACGGATCTGGCTGCATGCTTGAGAAATAACAGGGGGCAGGTTGTCAGCTGAAGGGCAACAGGGTTCAAATGGTTACTAATTCCCTTTTTAAAATGTTACAGTTTGATTGTTTTATATGAAATTAAAGCCACTTATCTGCATTTAGAGTCTAAAAGGTTAAACTATTCATCTTATTAAAAGTTAATTATTTATTTATTTTTATTTATTTAACATTTGTTTACCGGGAAAGTCTGACTTGGAACGAAACCAATTTTTAGCAGAGGCCTGGGGAGAAATGCTCCAGATGCATGTCTTTGTGACGTGGGAGGAAACCGGAGCAGCCGGAGGAAACCCACACGAACACAGGGAGGACATGCAGACTCATCACGGAAGGCACTTTTATGAGGAAACTTATGTTAGGTGGCACACTTTCTGATATATTGGTGTAGCTGAGTAATTTAGTATTAAATATAATAGAAATGTCACTAAAGAGGCATGTTAAGTTACATTCTGGGTTCTTACAATGGTCCAGTAGTGTGTTACTGATAGTATACTTGACATGCAATATCACCCAGGAAAGATGTACTATGTTGTAAGCAAAGTATGAAAAATATAGCTTTTTACATACATAAAAGTTACTACTGGAATGATATCAAATAATTAAAGTAACATTCACACTTTTACAAGTCAAACCTGGATCACACATAACTGTCATTCATTTAATGCAAGTTTACATGTTATGTTTCCTTTAAAAAAATGACAGCCTGGTTTAGATTAAACATCTCATACAAATAGTGCTTGCTGAATCATAAAATGTTATTTATTTGCGTGCAATGGCTTTTTACTGTTTGGGATACTTTGGTATGTTTTTGGATGTTTTCTTTTTTTTGTGGTTTGGAGGGGTTTGAGGGATCGAGCTGTGGTGTGGAGGTGGCTTGGATTCACTTGTTAGTGTTTTTGTGTGAAATGTCTCGGATGGACTGTTCATTTTCAAGCCCTTATCATGAAAACCAGCTTGAAACAACTTAGAGTCATGAGCACTTTTGTGATGGTGCGTGAGCTCTGAAAATTCTAAGAACTGTCCAGGTTAAGTCTTCTTGTGTAAAAGTTGTTGCTCTGTCTTTCGGCTTTTCCCGGTTAGGGGTGGCCACAGCAGAACTCCAGTCCGCTAATGACTGGCAGTTTATTTTTACGTGCTGAGTTGCAAGCCCTAACGCACAACCTTCAATGAAGGTACGCCCATTCACGCATGTTTATTGCATTTTCCTGCTGTTTGTTGCAAAAAAGAAAAAAAACAAAAAAATTATCCTTGTTTCCCATCTTTCCTGACCTAGAGTAGTCCAAATACAGGCTTTGCTGTATTCTGGACTTTTGGAAAGTTCCTGTGTTGCCCATTTCCTTTCTTGGATAAAGGGAGGCTTCTTTGTTCACCAGTGGCAGTGGGGAGCTTAGAGCAGCCTATCTATCCGTGGAGGAGTGTTCCCAGCACAAGAATCTGATAGTCTATTGGCCGTTTTGGGCCAATTTCTAGCTCTTTCAAGTCCCCCTGTATAAAACCTGCTTTGGTGCGTTTTTTGCGCTTGTTATTACTCAGCCAAGCTCCTCATGGTCCTGCAGAGTGGTGCTAGCAGCAGAGAGGCTAAAAGAGGGACTGCTAACCTGATAAAAGTATTTTTTTTCCTGCTACTACCTGGGCGACTGTCCGATCTAGCTAAACTGCAAGTATTTCTGCTTCTTGAACTGTTTTAAACTGTTTAAAGTTGTTTTTGCACCTGCACTTTTAAAGTTTGTCCTGTTTGTTGCATTTACCTGTTGAGGCTACACACTCAAGTGCGCTAGCCTGTGTTGCATATTTATTGCATTTTCCTGCTGTTTGTTGCAAAAAAGAAAAAAAACAAAAAAATTATCCTTGTTTCCTGTCTTTCCTGACCTAGAGTAGCCCAAATACAGGCTTTGCTGTATTCTGGACTTTTGGAAAGTTCCTGTGTTGCCCATTTCCTTTCATTGGATAAAAGGGAGGCTTCTTTGTTCACCAGTGACAGTGGGGAGCTTAGAGCAGCCTATCTATCCCTGGAGGAGAGTCCCAGCAGAAGAATCTGGTAGTCTATTGGCCGTTTTGGGCCAATTTCTAGCTCTTTCAAGTCTCCCCGTGTAAAACCCGCTTTGGCGTGGCTTTGCGCGATTTTGCGCATGGCGCAGCATTGGGCAGCTCCGCTTAATTGGGTTTAAACCATTCTTGGCTCCACAAAGTCTGCTCTTCACTTTTTCCCTTAGAACTGATCTAGTTCTCATAATAAACACCCTATTCCTACTCTAAAGCCTGGCACTTGCTCACTAAAGCAATTATACAAGTCAGCACTAAAAAATTAAAAGCACTACACCCTCACAAACTCCCCTTGAATACCTTGTTCCCCATTGGCCCTTTTTTTCAATTATAAAGGAATTCCCAATACTATTCTAGCATGTCCAAAGGTCAGTTGTCAATCTCCTCTCCGGTCCAGCTGGTGAATCTGGGAATCTTGAGGCAATGTTACAACTGCCTCATGTACACAGACAACCCTCTCCTCCTCCCAAAAAATTCCAACACATGTGAGAGATGCAACCATATAGCCAAACTGCAGGCTAAGCTCTCTCAACTCAGTACTGGCGTAACCAGTCAGGAAGAGAAGTAAACCACACTCGCTACAATTCCAGTCTCACATAGACCTACCATCACAGCAAACTAAACACATAAACACACAAAAACATACTCGGAGGCTCTAAATAAAGATCTGCCTAAGCAGCAGAGACCTCCAAAGCAGACACCCAAGCAACCGCTACCCCAAAACAAAACACATGCAACACATAGCTCACAAAGCCAGTGTGCCGAACAGTCACAGCCCTTAAGGCTAAACAACACACCTGATACACTTGTAATAGGTGACTCTATCGTCAGGCACACTGACGTCCTGCTCACCAGGCTGAACAAGGAGAAGGTCATGGTGAGCTGCCTGTCGGGTGCTAGGATCCACCACATAACACAAGCACTCAGGTCACTCCAAGGCAAGTACAAATATGACCCAGCCATTGTCCATGCTGGTGTGAATGACCTGAGATGTACCTCCCTAGACTACATGAAAAGAGACATAGAGGAGCTCTCTGAGCATGTAGCCCAGGCCAGTATGACCCTGACCTTGAGTAGCATCTTACCCTTACCAAAAATGATGCCACAATATGAAGACAAGATGATCAATTTCAACAATTGGCTTAAGTATTGGTGTCATTCAAAGGGGATCCAATGCCTGTCAGCCTGGGATGACATGCTCAACAAGCCATGATGCTTCGCTAGGGACGGCTTGTACCTGTCACCCCTGGGCTTTCGGATATTGGCAAAGGCTCTTGCCACCCCCATAGTGCCTTTTTTAGGCAAGGCTCAAAAGACAAACCCACCTCCATAGGTATCACAAGGGATAAGTAACTAAGAGTAATGCTACTCAACGCCAGAAGTCTAAACCTCAAGATGCATGCACTCGAAACTCTCCTTTGCATGGAGAACATCAATATCTGTGCAGTAACAGAAACCTGGTTCAAGGCTCCCGAGAACACACCAGCACTACGAGGTTATACCTCATACCATGCTTTTCGGCTCCAAAACTTGGACCGAACCACAAAAGGAGGGGGAGTATCAATATTCGTCAAAGATACCCACACCTCCAGGTTGGTGGCACAGCACGAAGCATCAGAGACTATCCATGTGCAACTAACAGTGGGTAAAACTGCCTTCCAGTTTATAGCCTGCTACAGACCACCCTCCCAAACCCAGGAACCCCACTCGGCCTTCCTGAGAACACTGGAAAATATGAAGGTCTCTCCAAACACCATTATACTGGGCGACTTCAACTACCCAAACATAGACTGGGAGCATTACTCTAGCTCCAACACCCTAGCCCAGAGGTTCCTAGAATTTATAAACTCAAATACTATGGAACAACTTGTTACCACTCCCACAAGAGGGGAAAACATACTGGACCTGATCATCACCAACATGGGGGCTCTATGCTCCAGACCAGAAGTGTATCCCTCACTGGTAAGATCAGACCATAAACTAATCTCACTGGATATTCACATCCCGACCCCACCCCCTGCCCAGAAAACTACAGTGAAAAACTTCTCTAAAGCAAATTTCACACTCCTCAAAACTGAGGTGGAATCCTTCAAAGCCCCCGGGCCTGTGGAAAATACGGCCCAGACCGCAGAATCCTTTATAAACGCATTCTATGAACACCTTCAGGAATGCATGGATCATGCAATCCCAAATAAAACCAAGACCCAATCCTCCAAAGGCAGGCGTCCTGTCTAGTGAACCCCAGCTATAAACAAACTATACAATAGAAGGAGGAAGCTACTACATGATGGAGCAAAATCCCAGAAAGGGAAGGCATCTCTGATCAGTATTAGCAAAAAACTACAGGCACTCATAAAATCATAAAATCGTCTAAGGCCAGCTTCGAGAGAAAACCTGCACAGGACACTAAGGATAATCACAAGGCTTTCTTTAGTTATGTTAGGAACCTGAGTGGGAATTCCCAGATATGCTCAGAATTAGTCCAAAATGACAAAAAATACACCGAACCCACAGATATTGCCAACATCCTAGCTGACAGGTTCAGCGCAACCCCCCCCCCCCACCAAAAGGGCAAATATCTATCCCAGCAGAGTGCTGCCCCCAACATCTCAGATGCTCAGGTAAGAGCCGCCCTCTCCAAAGCAAAAAACACAGCATCAATGGGTCCAGACGGTGTCCCGGGCTGCATCCTACATGAACTCCAAGAAGAGCTAAACCCAAACATAAAACTACTGTTCAATCTCAGCCTTACTACAGGATATGTACCCAAAGAGTGGCGTACAGCAACAGTGGTCCCTCTCCACAAAGGTGGTGCCTCAATGGATTCTGGAAACTATTGCCCCATAAGCCTGACTAGCTTGGTCTGCAAAGCTATGGAAATGATCATCATGGACCTCATAAATAAAGATATTGGGGACCTACAGCCACTGGATCCTACCCAGTTCGGCTTTGTTAAGGGCAGATCCTGCCTCTTAAACCTGGTCGATTTCTTTGAAACAGTCACCAAGGCCATTGACGAGGGGAAGGTGGTCCACACAGCCTACCTGGACCTCGCAAAAGCCTTCGATACAAAACCCCACTCGGGCATTATAGATAAGCTTACTAGCTTAAATATAAACCCCTATGTCACTAGATGGGTTGCAAACTGGCTCAAGAACAGAACCCACATGGCTAGAATTGCTGGAGCCATGTCAGACTCCAAACCAGTTACAAGTGGCATCCCACAAGGCTCAGTCCTGGGACCTCTCTTGTTCGGTATATATTTCTCGGAGGTACAGGCCAACACAGAAGGACTATGGCTGACCATGTTCGCAGATGACTGCAAACTAGGCACCATAATCGACTCTCCAGCCGACACAAGCATCCTACAAAAGGGCCTCATAGAAACAGACAAATGGTGCCAGAGCCATGGCCTCAAGCTAAACGCCAAAAAGTGTATAGTCATCCCCTTTGGCAAAAACAAAGTGCCCACAAATTACCACATAGGTGGTAATCCATTAAGTACGGAAGAAGTAATTAGGGACCTGGGGACCCAAGTTGATAGCAATCTCTCATTTGAAAACCACGTGGCCAAAGTGGTTAGAAAAACATTTTATATAGCCCACCTAATCATGAAGGGATTCACATCTAGATCAGGGGAGGTCATCGTGCCTCTTTACTCATCCCTCATCAGGCCCATAATTGAGTACAATGCCCCTTTTGGGATGTACCTTACCAGACACATGCAGCAACTGGAAAGAACCCAAAAGTACCTCACCAAGAGGATCAAAGGGCTCAAACAGATACCATATGCTGCCTGGTTAAAGAAGCTCCAGCTCTACTCAGTGGCATACCGCCTGCTCATAGGCAATCTGTGCCTGACGTATAAAGCCATGTCCAACCCGGAATTAATGGACATGCTGCACCTCAGAAAATCCAAATCCCATCGAGCTACGCGCTCGAGAGACTTGAACCTCAGCACTGAAATAAATAGGACATGCTAGTGGGACAGATTCATAACCCAGAGGCTCCCTTCACTCTGGAATAAAATCCCAGTCTAGGTTAGGCAAAGTCCCTCATTGACTCTCTTCAAGAGGAATCTTGATGAGTGGATGGGAGATCATAGGTTTACCCCAGGTATCACTTCTGTGTCACTGTTGGTTAGACAGAGGCATAGTATACTAACCTCGAAAAAGGGCATAGCAAAATTCATTTAAAATGGGTGGCGAAAGCCAAACACACTCTGGCTAGGCTTATAAATGCCCTAGGGCAGATAGCCTAGTATGAACCTATGTCTCCACGCAGAAGACGCTCTAGCTGAGAGTCAAACCAGTCAGCGTCTTACTGTGAGGCGACAACGCTACTGCAGCACCACCACCGCGGATTCCTGTGTAAAAGTAAATGACCATAATATTTTGTATCACATGCTAAGATGTCAATGCATACAAGTCAGATCATAAGCACAAGACATTTTAAACCTTGTCAGTTATTAAACAGTTGTGAATGCATTCAGTATATCAAAAGGATTGTTTATGTACTAGCCTATACAATGACACTTCTGATAAAAAATGTAGGATTGTGTTTCTCTGTTATTGTCTCTTTTTAATGATAACAAAACGTAATACCTCACCGCAATTTATTATGGAAAGTTTAAATCTTAAAAGGGAAGATTGTTCAGATGTTGGTTCATACACTATTAGACATAACATTTAAGGAAAAATAGAACTTAATCTAACTGTAGTACTAGATTAAAGAGTATCAAACATATAAGGGTAAATGTAAATGTTCTGTTATATGATACTCTACACTAGGATTATAGCTAAAATATAAAACTTAGCAATATAGTAATAGCATAAGGCATAGTATACAAACAGAAAAATAAAGAGATCAGAATAAGTAAACTAATAAACCAACCACTAAAAGTCCCATCCCTCCAGAATCTACTCCAACCCTACATAACCACGAGACCACTAAGATCCAGCCACAAAAACCTCCTACAGGTCACAAGAGCCATTAACTCTGCTGGAGAAGCATTATTCTCCTGCACTATAGCCAAACTCTGGAACTCCCTCCCATCCTCAGTTACCTCTGTAACTTCTTGCACCCACTTTAAATCCTTACTAAAATCACACTTCAAAACTTGCCAGATATGCCCTTGCAACCCCCCCTCTAATACCATCCACTCCCCCCACCCACTACCTCTCTCAGCCCCCTATCAACAACCTACTCTTAATAAGCTTGGCTACTCATGTTCCCAGCTACCTACCACATAATACTAACGTCTTGTAGCAACAACTGCTAATGGCTGTTATGTACCTCAAAAACAGATTGCATCAATTGTTCATTGATGAATCTCAGCTACATTTTAACCATGTTTAGTATATGTCACCATATTTTAAAATTGTACTATGTTCTACAGCTATTTTACATCTGTTTTCTTCTTGTCTTGCATCCTTAACTGGACTAATGTCTATATATTTAAATGCTATGTTTTTTTAACTGTATAATGCAAATAATACTTAATGTGGAGCTTTTCTCCGCAGGCCTCCGCTGAAAACAGACCTGTGTCCAGTCGGACTCTCCCGGTCAACAAATGTAAATAAATAGGTTCATAGGTTAGTACTAAGCTAACTGCCTTTACAAGCCATTTTAAGCCTAGCCAGTTATTCCTTGTGAGACTCAAACCCTGCACCTTGTGCTTGCAAGGCAAACATCTTAAACATTAGGCCACCCTCCCAACTAAATAAATAAATAAATATGTCTACAAGGGTGGGAGGTTGGCATAGTGGTTAAGGTGTTCATCTTATAGGCACAAGGTGCAGAGTTTGATTCCCTCATGGGGTAATTAGCTGGGCTAGGAATGGCCCACAAGGACAGTCAGTTTAGTACTAATTTATGAACTTATGATCCTGTGAACAACTTTACACATAATAAATAAAACAGAAGAAATATAAAATCATATGACCTATAAATTAATAAATATGAAAATAACAACTGACTTCCTCCATGTAGTAGACCAGGGAGACAAAATGAGGTTCCGGGAAAGATGATTGTAGAGATATTCATTTGGTCAACTTACAATAAAGATTCTGAATACCTGTTTAACTTTTCTTATTCATAACAACTCACTGACAGGCTTTTTTAAGATGATACATACTAAAATATGAGACACATTAATATGAATCAGAAGGTTGAGCTAAGCAGTGTTAGTCTAATGGACAGTTTGAGAGGCAGTCTGATCCTCTTTTTCAACAAACTAGGAATATGTTATTCCATGGTAGAATGTTTTAGGTTTATATCATTAGGTAATTTTTTATTTTTTTCAAAAGTTTTGTCCATAGCTGAAGATTTCATATTGTTATATGTAAAGTATATTATAGTTTTGT
This sequence comes from Protopterus annectens, assembly GCF_019279795.1. Taxonomy (NCBI): domain Eukaryota; kingdom Metazoa; phylum Chordata; order Ceratodontiformes; family Protopteridae; genus Protopterus; species Protopterus annectens. The sequence goes on from NC_056744.1 coordinate 356,175,392, forward strand.
ACATAAATGCGATTTTGTTATACCTGTGTTTTTTCTCTCTTATATAAATGTCTGATTTTAAATGCATACCTATTAATATTAATGGATTGAATAATCCAACAAAGAGGGGGAGTCTGTCCAAATACTTGCAATTACTTAAAGTTCAAATATTATTTCTACAGGAAACACATTTACTTAATAAAGATGCAAATGAACTTTCATTAAAGAATTATTTGGTTTTAGCAGGTTCTTGCTTTCAAGCTAAAAGAAGAGGCACCTTCATTTTATGGAAGAACTCACCAGTAATACCTAAAGTAAAATATACCTACGCTGATAAAAATGGTTTATTGAGCATTGTTATAATTGAGTGGAACAGGAACTATATACATTGGTGAACTCTTATTGGATTCCAGGGGTTGGAGCTAAAAATGCAAAAAAAAAAAATTACTTAGACACTACAGCCTGTTACTTGAAAGTTGAAGTCATAATGGCTGGTGATTTTAATTGTATTTTATCAGATAAAGATTCCACCACAGATAGAAAGCTGAGAATCAAATCTTCAGCCAAACACTTACATTTTGTAAATCTAATGAATTTAAAGAATAAAATGAGCTAAGGAAAACAAACTCACTTCAATTTACCCATTTTTCGTACACATATGGAACACAAATATTGATGACATTTTTGTCTCAAACAATCTGTTACTACATATCACAGAAGTTTTGATAGTTTCATGTCCATCATCAGGCCATAATGCTATAATCTTTAATATCATTTTAAAAACTGACAGTGTAATACATCACAGGAGATTACCAGCATACATTACTACAATAAAAGGATTCAAGGATTGGTATGTTAAAGTGATCAAAAATTTCATAGAACTAAACATAAATGCTGAAGTTACTGGCATTGTCCTATGGGATTCACTACAGGCTTATTTAAACGGAGGAGTGAGAAGCTGGTGTATTAGTAAAACAAGAAAGTGGGACAAAAGTGAATACACTACAAGCCAAAACAGACACAATAAAGTTAAATCTAAAACCAAATGTCATGAACGGTCAGTCTGAAATTAAAAACTTAACTATAAAATATATTGAAATACTACATCATAAAGTTTCAATAAACCTGGAAAAACTGAAACTTCAGGCATATCCAGTAAACCCTTTAAGCTTGCGTAAACATGCTCGTAGATAAAAGAAAATAAATCATCATATCAAAAAATGAACACATATAAATAATAAAAAAGAAAGTAGAACAAATATTAAAGGCATTCTTGAAGGCTTTAAAATAATTTATGAAAATATAAATAATAATAGAAATAACCTAAATAATAACAATACAGGTGAAAGTTTTCTAAAGGAAAATATAAATAATAAATTAACAAGTGAACAAATAAAAAATTGATTGACCATTCACTTTAAGAGAAGTAAAAGATCAAATAAAAAAAGTTAAAAAATGCTGAAGCGAAGGGCTTAGATGGTCTTATACCACAACTATTTAAAATACTACTGGATAATGCAGTTAAAATATTTGATAAGGTCTACAGAGAAATAAAAACAACTGCTGAAATCCCCCCATCATGGAAATATTCCCTTATAAATATCAGCTACTTTAAAACAAGATAAGGCTCCTACAAAGTGCTCATCACACAGAGCTACACAAGTTGAAGGAATGCTTTTATGTACTTAAAGTGCACAATGCTGACCTCTTGTGGATCTATGGGTTATAACAGTTTGTTCATGTCTAGTACACATGTTTAGCACTCACAATGCTGTACAGGTATGTGTGTGTGTTTGTTCATAGGCTGCTACTAGGCGAATGACCACTAGTGCCCTTACAAGCCTAGTTATGCACCCCAAACAATTTGGGTTCACCCTCATGACCAAACCACACCAACCGTGGGTAAATCCAGCATTACGCACACCCAGGCATGGGTTATTGCTATATTAACACCTGTTCTTTTATTCATAGGTAAGAAGAAGGCTAACTACCCTTGTGGGCCATTTTAAGTCTAGTCAATTTCCATTTCAAAAGTAAGAATCAAACCCTGGACCTTGTGCCCATGAGGTAATCACCTTAACCATTATACCAACCCTTACTTCACTGAAGGTACATAGGGTTACAATGTTAAACAGGCAAAATCCCTTACATTGCCAGACATATACAGGGTACTTTTGCAGTCTCTCCATGACTGTGCCAACTCAAAAGAGTAGAGGTGAGGAGAAAGCAAGGGTGGTGTCAGTAGATGGGGATGTGCTTTCTAAATAAAGGAGTTAAACACAGAGCCACAAAAGCATTCATCAAAAGCAGGGTGATATACATGATCAGACTTTCCCCCATTAGGGTTGGTCTTTTATTTATTCATGTTTATTTATTTTCATTTGTTAACTGGGGTAGTGTGATCGATCCAGACAAGTGCCTCTTTTCAGCAGAAGCCTGCTGGGAAGAAAAAAGCTCTAGCTGACGTATGAACAATGTTTAACAAATTATAGAAAGCACAGGTGTTATATACACCCATATCATATGGGGCATACTAACACAGTATATATAGGTGTTATTAAAATTCAGCATCAGGCTTGTTATCACAGGATATCTTTGTTATCATATGCATGGAAATAAGTGATTTAGACAAACCTGTCTGTGTCAGTCCTACAACAAAGTGTTTAAATAAGAACTCTGCCCTACACAACTGTTTTTTTAACCATAAATAGTTTTAACCTTTAAAGACAAATTGTGACATTTTACTGAAAATTGGCACAATTGTAGATCTATACCAACACACGAGCCAGCACTCCTCACACTTATGGTGAATGGATAAATAAATAGCACAATTCCTTACTAAGCAAACACAGCTATATTCCACCACAACAGCATACTGGTTTTGGCTTAATTAGCCTTTATCAGTGCTTCATTGGTTATAGAAAAAAGCACCAAGTGCTTTGCCGGCTTTCAAAGCTGTAAAGCACATAGCGAGCTCTGTCATAAATACAGTGTAACGTGCTCTTATGTTTATACCCAACTGTCCAGACTTTTGCCTCGTATGTTTTTTTTCTCCATAAAATCTGTTTTTTTTCTGACAAATCACTGACAACTGAAGTTACTAAATAATGGTATAATTTGAATTTCAGACTTCATATCCTTCAAAAAATACAGGTTAACACAAATCCTGTTACCTTACCAACTTTTAAAGTTTATAAGAGGAAGTCTGGGACCCCTTTAGAAGCACAGCCAGGAGGGGGAAATAAATCACTGTTGTTGTTTGCTGGTCAGTACTAGTAGATTTGAATGCCAAGCGCAAGACCCGAGTTTAATAACAAATGAAGTAGGGGGTGCTTAACATTTGTTAATGATTGGGACTCGCAATATAGTGGCACTTAACAAATTTGTCTTTTTCCAGATATCTGAGCATAATCACTATGCTCCAGTTACTACAATTTATTTCAGAACTGTTTGGTGTTACTCAGCCTGTTCTAAATGCTTTCTCCCTGTTACCAGCAAGTAGAGAAAAGTGTAAGGAAAGGCATAAAGCAAACGCATCTGTTGTTTGTGATTTCATGTCCATAACAGCAGCCCCTGCTCATGCAAAACCTTCCAGAAATGTAACACTATCTCTCAGAACAAATACACTTCCCACAATGGCCACATTACTGTTTCATACCCAAGAGACATTTTACTTGAGCTGCTTTATGAACTAGTATATTTATGTCATTCACTTTTCTTGTGTATTTTTATGGGGTATTGTCAGGGTTAAGCTATTCTAAACATTATACTGTCTTTAGATCCGTTAAGTTACCCTGTAACAATCACATATTACCTTATGATTGCTGGAAGCTGACATTTCTAAGACCAGAGGTACAAATTAAGAGGGAAATTTTTTCTACGTCAAATTTGCAACACCTCAAGGGACAGCAGTAATCAGTTATGTGGTACTGGTGGTCACAGAAAGCAGCTGTTGAGAAGTTATATTTTATTGCTTTTTTTTCTGTTGGACATAAAATTATGATCTGTGTACCACTCCAGAGGTATACAGGGATAAAGCCTTGACTGCCTCCCAGGTGACCCAGGTTCAACTAGGGGCTCAGACGACTGAGGGAGCAGCAAGGGAGGGATGGACGTTACCATCCCAGGGTGTGTGGGCAGGTCCAGGGTTGTCTACAGTGTCGATCCCAAGTGGAGGCTGGGGAAGACACTAGCTAGGTATGCCCACAAGGAGGGCTTACGGGGGGAGGCAAGACTGAGCTGCTGCAGAGGTGGGTCAGAATGTCACATGTCGCCATTGCATGCCCAGCCACCCCCAGGCTAAAGGCATGGATCCATGCAAGGCAAGGGAAACAGTGGGCATGCCATAAGTAAAAATCCTCCCCTCCAGATGGTTGCAGAGATACATTAAGACCCTAGTTACCTCATTCCACAACCGGCCCCAACACATCAGCACATACACTGGATTGAAAGTTCAGGTGTTGGAGGTCAGCAGCTGGCAGACCCAGTGCGGACAGGTGCTGGTGTGCCAAGCCAGTAAGAATGAAGGGGAAACAAAAATAAATAAATAAAATTATGAGTTATGTTTCACTAGTACAGTGGACAGGGTTGCTTTCAGCTCAGTCCTCAACAGGAGCACATTCTATGTAGAATCTAAACAATGACATTAGCCAACTTATCCTGGTAAGAAATTAGTATCATGGTTTACTTTATCTGCTATAACCACAAGCTGAACCTGAAAAAGGTCCATTAGCATCAATGTTCCACCCTTGTTAACAAACATGCAAACAAAAACAAATAAATACATTTAATTTCCAGGTCGCTATAATTTTTTGTTGGGTGCTTCAGTTTACTCCTGCATCCCAAAGACACCCCTTTAGTGACTTGGTGATCTTCCAAAGTGTTCAGAGGTGTATATGCTTCATGTGTCAGTGAGGTTTTCCAGAGGTGTATATGCCTCATGTGTAAGGTTTTCCATCTCCTGCAACAGACTGGTTCCCCTCTTCCAGAATTAATTTCTCTACTTTGTATCCACTGAGTGATGAGATAGGTCCAAGCTTCCTTATGACCCTGAACAAGACTGCTGGTAATCACAGAATGAATGAAATGAATCTATAAGAAAAGCTGAGTTGAGACTTAACGAAGCCCAGCAGCCTCAAACACTACCATTGCATATACTGATTTAAGTTACATACACTGCAGTTCTTTTTAGCGACTGCATTACAGCGTGCATAATTTATTTAACTGCCAAAATTCCTGTCTAAAGAATGATTCCCTTAATACTTTGTTAGTAAAGGTTACATCCTGAGACATCAACGTGGCAAGCTGCTCTGCTTTACAGATGGTTAAAGCCCAAATTGTACAACCACTAAGCAACTCCCCAAACCTCTCTGTGCTTCAAGAAGCAGCAGAAAATTAAGTAAAATGGATCTTTACACAAAATGCTCCCCTCCCATTTCCATAGCAGGGATGAAAGAGATTTAGCCTTGCATATTAAGTATGAAAAAACACAACATGGATAAGACTTGACATTCTGTCATCTGTCTGAATGTGTAACTGGCCACTTTTGGGACATCTTGCCTTACACCTTTCTTGCATTTGGGTTACCTTCCCCATGTCATACCATTCAGAATCATCTCTTGACTATCTTTACATGTCAGCAGCAGGCAAAGACATCTAGCAGAGTTCCTGGAAAAGTCACTGCTCTCTCTGTAAGAAATGCTTCTTGACTCCCCTCTTGAAATAGACCATGTCAATCTGTAACAAAGACCTGTAGAGGTCTCCTTAAATAATCTTAATGCATATAAGTGACAGTGCAAGCCACACATTTTAAAATATCTGCTCTGCTTCTGTTATAACAATTTGTTCATTTTAATAAGCAATATCTCTAAGTAGGTTTTAGAAAAGATAACAAGGACTGAAAATGAGAACTTTTGTATTTTAAGAAGCAACAATAGTAAGAAGGCCTGTTTCAGTGAATGCAACTGATATGTTTTCTTTGTCTTACTTAAACATAAAACAATACTACCTCTTTCCAATCCCAAGTTACTAAACTTATAATCTGTGATAATAACTCCATTTCCATCTGTCCTCCAAAGAGGATAAATCCAAGGTGCCTGGTCTACTTTCACAATCAGATTAAAGGAAGGGAATGCGATTGCCATTTTCAATATGCCTGAGGGAAGGGTTATCAGCCACAGAGATTATCAGAGGTTACAAAAATATAATGGAGAAGTAAATACGCTTGACATTTCACTACCTCAACATGTTTCTCATTATAAAGGAGGCAGCAGAGTGCCAGGACTACCTCTACTAGGAGCTACTGGTTTTGGTTAGAAAGCAAGACTAGTACTATCATAACTCATGCAGGTGGTAGATGGGTTAACAAGTGAAAACCAGAACAAATGGAAGCAATGTCTGCTATCAAACACAACACTTCTGTAATCTGCTCCCCTCCCATGAGGTGTGAATCAAAACACTGCAATGCTAAGATGAAGTGAAGTGTTGTGTTTGTTTCCCCTTATCCTTTTGCTGACACACCGGGCTAGTGGCCTCTTTTCAAGGGACTATTTAACCTACTAGGGGAAATTTGGTGGCTAGGGCATTGCGGAACATTATATTGTTAAGAAGAAGAAACTATGGAACGTGTGTTTTTGAAATGTAAGAGAGTAAAAAAAGTTGCGGGAAAACTAAGATTTTTTGAAAATATAAAAGTAGCGGATAAAATAAACATGGATACGATTAAATATGGATATTATAAGAATACAAGTAAAGAATATGTTAAAAGAACAGATGTTAAGGTAGTAGTTCTGAAAATGGTCTCTCATTTTGTCCCCATTACCCGAGAAGCACACCCCCTCACTTCCACATTACTCATTACTACTGCACTGTGGAAACATAAAAATTGGAGCCTTAGCAATACCTCAAGTACAACACTGGGAAACAGAATAAAGGGACTGCTCTCAACCGTTCCTGAAAAAATACATTCTAGAGCAATGCTCAGTTAAAGGCATGTCACATGAAAAGTCTGAGGTCCCTCTGTTTTTCTGAAAACACCAGCATTCTCTCTCTAGGTTGCACTCTAGAGCAGATATTTACCTCTGTGTGCAGCCCACAAAGAATCTGCAGACTGCATCTGAAATGGGCACATGTGGAACAGCCACAGAACCGAACATTAAAGCAGTTCCACCTCACAAGAAACAATAACAACAAAAGAAGTGGATGAGAATCAATGATTGGGCACATTAACCCATTAGGACTTTAGCAGAATCTGGACAAATATTTGTGGAACAACCCTTCAGCAAGCCTGGCAAACACTAAACAAATGCACACAGTCTGTTCAACTAGCAGACAGTAGTACTAAAGGAGGTCTGCTTTATCTTGTCTTGACTTTGCACACAAAAATGTAACACAAAGGGTTTGGACCTCAGTACTCAGGATTTCAAATCATTTTAGCAAAAAAAATCATGCAAGTATGACCAATGAAGCAGCTCAGATGATGCAAATGTAGACCCCCCCCCCCCCCAAAAAAAAATGTTATCTTTGCAGTTGCTTTCTTCTGTAAACTGCCAGGTCACTCTCCCCTCGGTTGCTAAAAGAAAAAAGATAAGAAATTTCAAATAATCTAACATTTCATGTTACAATCTGCCAATGTCAATCAAGTTACACTTGCCGACATAATTTGCCAGTGGTTTGTTAAACACACAGGAAGGAACAGTGGAACGGTGCTTCTTAGATCAAACAGTATTGTACAGCATTTGCCAATAACCACAGCACCTGAAACTCATGATCAATTGTGACAACAAAGAAGAGAGAGAAACTTGACAAGAAAAGCTTCATTAGCCTTAGGACTCACCAGGTTTTGGTGCGCCTTCTTGGCGATAGTCTGGGAACTGTCCTTCTGATGGAACACTGACAGTTCGTCGTAAGCTCCTCCCCTTTGTCGAATCTGTTATCTGCTCCTGAGTAATATCCATTGGGATCTGCATTCAGAAACATAAGTGACACCAAACACACAATGAGTGAGGGAACAGGGGTGCAGGATATGCAACAGTGTGCGAAGGAGGCTAGAAACAAATGGGTTTGCTACAGAACAGAGACTTCGTATTACTTTTACTCTCATCACAAACAGCACGATGAAGGCTCCTCACTACACTGACAAACTTTGTTTAAATTTACATAAATGTAACTGGCCATGCTAAACGCCATTATTAGCATTAGAAAAAGCAGCTCTGTGAAGTTTTTTTTAGATATAGCAGTATGTCACTCGAAGAAAAAAAACTTTCACTGTTGTGAAACAGCCATATTGAAAGGTGGTAGCAAGTGGTGATCTGCCAGTCATGAAGTTACTGCTGTTGTGTGTGTGTGTGTGTGTGTGTGTGTGTGTGTGTGTGTGTGTGTGTGTGTGTGTGTGTGTGTGAGAGTGTGTGTGTGTGTGTGTGTGTGTGTGTGTGTGTGTGTGTGTGTGTGTGAAGTTATCTCCAAAGGAACAGATGCAACACTGTATAACATTGTTTGGACAATTACATATATTTTTCTTTTGTTTATTGTGCAAAGTTAGACTACGTATTGCGAACAAAATTCATCCCACAGTGACGGTCTGACACCCTTAATCTCCATTTGTAAACTGTCCGAGTCTCAGCAAATCACTTCACCAGACAGTGGTCTGGGTTGCCAGTGAAAAGTAGCAGTTACACCTCCTGGTGGACTTACATGGTGAAAAATAAATGCTAGCTCTGTATTGGATACGATTTCCTTGAGAGATTATTCATTGTTTTTTTTTTTTCTGTTTCATTCCAATAATGTGGAAGTTTACGCATAAAATAATAATAATAACGTATATGGATCTGTTTCTGCAACAGACATTCCATACTCTGGACTGTTAACCGTTAGCACTGAAAGAAAACAAACGCAATGCAAAATAAAGCAAAAATCAAGGCTCATGGTTGGGCCAGTGTAAACACAAAGTTACAGCGGTGACAGTGTTAAATGTGACTAACAACAACTTCGGCAAAGGAATGAATATCTCAAGAGCCAAGTATGAGCAGGCTGCAGAAACACAGTCTGCATGGAGGAAGACCACTGCTCAAAGGAATTTAAAGAGGTCAGTTTCCAGTTCAGGGACGACTGTTTAGTATGGTTGTGGAGAATTTTGGACTGCAAGTTAAAGAGTGCCTTCCCTAACAGGGACTAATAGAAAAGGACAGGGGAGTATAAAGTGAAAAAAAACAGTTCTAGTACATACATACATATATACATACATACATACAAATATTTCAAGCACGGGTATTAATACCCTTGTAGCTTGCCAATATACCGAAACAGTTGTTCCCATAATAAGTGTCCAGGCTTTCCTTAAAATAGCTAGACTAGTACTTGCTTTAATGTAATTTGGAAGTCTGTTCCATGCATCAGCTGCTCTCTCAGAGAACCAATTAGTACACTTCTCATTCCTATAGAACCTTCTACATAGGTTGTCTGATGATTCTCTACTACTTATTGATAACTCCAAACATTCCCAGAGGTAGTTGTCTAAATGCCCTATATAACTAAATAAGATCTCCTCTTAGATATCTATATGAGACACTGTACAAGTTCAGATATTTTAGTCTTTCATAATAACTTAAAGTTTCACATCCATGGATGCCCTTGGTATATTTCTGCTGTACTCTTTCCAGTTTACTCATGCTTGTTTTCTTAGAGGGTTTCTATATTGTTATTCCATACTCAAGTTTGGATCTAATGTAACTAGCAAACAATGACGTCATTATTTCTGATTTCCTAGACTTTATAAATCTTTTTATACAAGCTATAGTTCTATAACTTTCATTAAACAATAGGTTGATATGATTAAAAAAACACATAGCTGACTCTACACATATACCCAGGTCTTTAAAAAAATCTACAGTTTCAATCATTGTGTGCTATATTAAATATTCACCTTTCAATTTATGTCTCCCAAACCTCAGATGCGTAGTTTTTGATGTATTTATCAGCATATTATTCTCCTGTGCCCAAACAGTCAGTTTAATCAAGTTCTTTTTAGACATGCCTTATCTGTAACGCATGTAATCAGTTTACCCAATTTCAGGTCATCTGCATATAGACTACAGAACACCAAAGATGAAAAAGTTAGGTCTCAAAGATATAATCTAAATAAGTAAGGATCTAGGACAGAGCCCTGAGGACACTCTGACTGTAACCAAGGATTTCACCTGTCCAGTGGCTGTATGATACTTGCCATGTCCTATTTGTAAGCCATGCAGCTATCCATCTTATCCAGAGTACATAAATAACTTGTTGCACTAATTTATTAATCAGTGTTTTGTATATGACCCTGTCGAATACTGAAGTTATATCTATATAACTTATATCACAGCACAATTTTTCATTCATAGCTGCTGTTATATTGTTATAGGACATCATGTTACAGGTGGTAATAGATCTATTTTCAACATATGCATGCTGATATATAGTTTCAAGTCCCAACCTATCCAGTTCTGACAATAACTTATCCAGTATTACCTTCTCCATTAATTTTCTACAACATGAAAGTAGACTTAAAGGTCTGTATAACTCTGGATTTGTCCTATTCCCCTTTCCCTTAAAGACAGGTTTAATAAGAGCATGTCTTCAATCTTGAGGAATCTCCCCATATTTATATGACCTAGTAAATCATAGATATAATGGTACCATAAGTTCTTGCTTAAGTGATCTCAGGTCATTATTACTAATTCTGTCTTCTCCCTTTGCTTTGTTTGGATCCAGTTTGCACAGTTCTTTTTCAATATAATCTAATTCGATTCCAGTTTCTGCTGTTAACTGGATGCCACTAGGATAACTTATCAACCCCTTTATGGAGTCAAACTGTTTTGAATAAGATTTTGCAAATATAGCTATAATCTGTTGTGTCTGAGAATAAATTTTAGAATCTACACACAGTTTACCAACGTGCATATCTTTTACTCCTTCCACATATATCTATAAAAAGGTTTCCTATTATGTTCAATATCTTTATATAAATTTTCTCCAAAATTTTCTTGATCTTGTCTCACACTAACCTTAATTTGCTTGTCCAGCTTCTTTATTTCAGTTTTCAAAGTTGTAGTTCGACCTGTCTTCCATTTCTTATATTTTTTCTCTCTCACCTTAATCAGGTATCTTGTTCTTATTAAAATATATCCCCCCGACGTTGTATCCTGATACTGATGTTGAACATTTTTTTGATTTTTTGCATTCAGTTTCTATTCCAAAACTTTCCACATTCCATCTGCAATTTTTCCACTGAATGCATCACTCCAGTTAGTTTTACATAGAGACTTTTTTGCTTCCATGTAATCTGTAATTAACCTTCTGTGCACTGGTTTAGATTTCACTTTGGCAGAATTATCTAGCAACAATGTAACCTTTATAACCCCATGATCACTGCACATTAACAGTGGTAAAACTTGACATGAAGTAACAGTAACTTCCTTTAGGAACCGAATGTCTAGTATGCTTCATTCCCTGATATTTTTTTTTACAATCTGAAGCAACTGTTGTTCCTGAATATACTCTGTGAATAATTTCTTTACTAACGTTGTTGAATCAATATTATTCCAGTCTGTTTCTGGTAAATTTAATTCCCCAACTAATATTATTCTTCCATCCTGTGTTTCATGTAAGAAATGTATGAATTCCTCTAGGTCATCTGCACTTGACTTTGGTGGTCTGTACACTCCAACAACTGTATGTTCCAGGGTTGTCTTTATTGTCACAGTTACACAGTCTATAGTATTGATGTTATCATTGAACATGTAATAATCACAGGTCTCATAGCTATCTTTAATCCCTACCATAACACCTTCACCTGATTTTTTGTTAGAATGTCTGTTACAGTAAAAACATTTATACCCTGACAGAACTGGTTTCCAGTCATTGTTCTTTAACCCTGTTTCACAAACAATAACATCAATCCTGTGGAAACGTAGCACATTTTCCAATTAAAAAAAACTTTATTATTATGCTCCTAGCATTAACAACCATCAGAGATGCATCAAATGTTGCTATTGGTGAAATGTAAAATTTTCAACTTGGCAAAAATCCTTCCTAGTATTTGTTAAATATTGCAAAATATCTGCTGCAAAAATTCTCTTCCCCAATCTTGACAAATGCACGCCATCTTGTCTGAACACATGCGTGCCCAAAACTAGGCTTGGATACTCTACACATTAACATTTTTTAAAACGGGACATTTTTCCAAGTAAGTATTTACTCCAAAAATCTTTTCATTCACAGTGACCCGACTACCTTTTCTATATGTTATTTGTGAAAAATACATCCTATCACCAGTACAAGCTATACTAAGAGGGCTGTACGTTCCCTACTAACAGTCAGAGAATCCCTGTGGATGAGATCATTTATTCCGACATGAATGAAAACAGATCCAAACTTCCTTACATTAAGACGCCCCCAAGGTTGTCTCGCATCTTCTACTTTTGCTCCTGGGAAGCATAAAACTATTCGATGTTCATTATCTTGTCTGCAAATATAAGCATTAGTTCCTCTAATAATTGAATCTCCAATTACAAGAATATCTTTGCTTGGCCAGCTCTGAAGAATCTTCAGCTTCTAATACAGTAATATCTGCTGTATCAGTTGTTACAAAGGATAGATCTTCATCACCATTAGTCTTATTAATCCCACTGTTTTCATTGTGTATTAAACTCTCATCCAGCTGGTACTGTAAATCCACAGCTTGAGCCATGCAGTCAACATCTGTCTTTCTCCTCTTTTTTTCTGACAGTAATGTTCTTCAGTCCTTCCATGTTCAGTTCTGATTTCTTCCTTTTCACCCCCCTTGCCTCTTTTTTCTACCTTCTCTGTTGGAAAGATGATGCCTTTTACTGCAGACTGAAGGTTTTCTGATAGAAAAATTTTATCATTCCCTGTAATCTGTGTGTTACATAAAGCGGTGTCCTTTTAGTATGTCTTTTCTTTATTTTACATTTATCAGATTGGTTTTCTTCCTTGTTTTTGGTTGTGAACTTGTTCCTCTACTTCTTTCTTTTTTACTTCCTTCTAAACACTCTGAATCCTCAGATTGCTGAGTACTTGCACCCACAATTCCAAAGTTGTCAGGGGCATTGTCTTGTTTCATAGGGTTGAATGATCTTTGCAGACAATAGATGCATCATTTCCTAACGTGTTCTATTTGCTCTTTGCCTAACATTATTTATCTCATCACTTCAGTCATTAATATATGTAACAGTTCTCCAAGTCGCGCCAATTACACTAGTGCAATCGCCATCAGTAAGCCTAGATTTACTCCTAATAATGGTAAGCAAATCATCCAACGTTTGACATGAGGAACACAGATCACCAGCACTATCAGGTGTTACCTTTAAATATACATAGCATTTAGTACACTGTACAAGATATTTGTGTTTTAGCAAATCATTAATGCCATATTCATTTAAAGAATCCATATTCTGCTTCAAATGAGTCAAAAAATTATAAAAATAAACAGAATGATCAAAATCAGTAACCACAGAAATCTAACAGAACTTAGATCAACTTCTATGAGAAAAAGCACACAAACAGTATACAACTAAATACTAAAGTAAGTACATTAAAGTCATTGTTCTGACCGTACAAGTTCTGAAAGTCAGATAAAAGCTGCAATTCTTTTCCATCACTATCGCTCACAGTTACACTTCTTTTGAACAGTAAAGATCAATAAATCACAAACCAAGATAGTTTAGATAAGCTATGGGTTGTCTTCTCTGCAGTTTGTGTGAATTTATAGCTGACTAGGCCCCTTGGGATGGCTAGAGTTTGCCTGGCTAAAAACCTATCCCTTTCTAACAACCAACAGTGAAAATTAAAGGTAAAACAACAAAATATAAATCAAAGGAAATCTTCTTGTCTACAAACTATCCCTTCCTACCTACAAACAGTGAAAAACCGTGGTAAAAATAAGATACACATTCAAATACAACTTCTCTTACCAGTCAACTCCACCGTAAATCACAAACCAAGATATGATTGCTTAGATACAGCTTTCAGTGGAGTCTAAAACAGGAACTGCTATTCAAAATTGACACTTACTACAAGTGTGTACAAAATATTGCATATTAGCTAAAAGCATCAATCAGAGGAGGTTAGAAAAGAGAATGGAAGGGCAATTTACTAAGAAACAATGTGGACACATCTGTATAACTCCCAAGTATTCAACAAAGTCCAGAAGATTTAAGGATTTTTGCATGGAAGTGTCTGCAAAGGTATTTACGACTACAAGCAGTTTTCAGAGATATTTCCTCATGCAGTTATCAGATACTCTGTGTATGATGAAAAAGAGAGGTAAATAGGATCATTTTGGGAGTAAATGGTTGGAAATAAGAAAATGATTCTTTTGAGTTGAGATATAGGATCAGACATGCCCAGACTTAAAAAGGTCTTAGTAGGTTTACTGCTATTGGTGGCCAAAAAAGCAATCATTAGAAAATAGAAATAAAACTCTAATCCAGCCATAAATGAAGTACTAAATAATGTAGGAGAGACAAAATAAAATGAGGCGAGATCTTTACAAAAGGGAGGGAACCAATTACATCGAAATAAGTGGAAATTGTGGGAGCAATAAATGCAGAATAATGTCCAGGAGAAGGAGGAGTGAGGTTTAAGTGAAGCCAGGGATTACACAAATTATGTAATGTTAGACTGACAGTAGTTATGTATGTAAATTGGAAAATGTTAATATGGTTTGTTTTCTATTAACAGGTGTGTGCCTATGTCTTGAGTGATAACTTAATAAAAGTATTTGAAAAATAAGCATCTCTGGAAGTAGATAAGTGACCATTCACACTCTGGGGATATCAGTTGTAAGTATCCAGATTACCCTTCCAAGACCACATAAGAAGCCCTAGAGTTATCTGCTGTTACTTTATATTGCCATGGTAATATGATGTTGAACTCTGGATGGTTTGGTTCTCCAAATATACCAGCCTGGACCAGTAGCTTCCAAGTGTAAGAGGAGATTCTGGATCTGTAAATGATCAGATCCGTTGGTTGCCACCCAGCCTAGCATACCACTCATATTGTGGTTGGATTAATTCTTGTTGGCAAGGACATGTAGCGGTGAAGATTCTTTTTTACCTTAGCTAGGTGGATCCTGGAAAACAAAAAAAAAGGCACCGCTGTAGTCACCCACTAACATCAGTGCACTGTCACAATAACCAAATATATAATAAAATAAACCTTACCTCATGCTTGACATCCTGTGTTAGTCATTAGGGAAGCTTAACTAAGCCGTTAGAAGAAAGAGGGAGGGCTAGACATTGGCACACCTAACGACCAATCTCTTTCATTCTCAGAGTAAATGGCACACCTAACGACCAATCTCTTTCCTTCTCAGAGTAAAATAATAAAAGGCTCCCTGGAATTCTGAAGTGGGGAAATAAACTGGAAGTTCTGAGGCCTGAAGCAAGTCATTTAAATAAAAAAATTACATCCCAAATCTTTTGTGTAGTCTGTCATCTCTTAGTAAGCTGCATCCGGGGACATGGATGAACATGTTACATTTCAACCAAATTTCTGGTACTCCAGAAATATCAGGGGTGTACAGTGGTAACAACGATTTAGTCCTGAGAAATTCGTAATCCTAGCAGTGACATGCAGAAGTTTTAGAGATTTTGCTATCATCTTAATGGGAAACTAAGTTTGTAGTTTGAGGTACAGGTTGGAAGTGGATCAGAATTTGGATGAATGTCCACATGGCAAACTAGGCCCTTCCCCGTGTGGCAAAATAAGAAATGAAACTGTCCCCTGCCTCTTGGAACTCACTACCCAAAGAAATTAACACTGTGGACAATCTCTATCTCTTGAGAATGTAAAATATGCTTATTTGTTAGAGACACACGATAAGCCAAACCCCTGTTACCTCAGCTTGGATATTCTGGTTTCACTGATCTGACCATGTTTCTCTCTAGTTCTTCAGAAATGTTTGAAAACGTACCTGACTTTGCATCTGTTGCACACACTTATTCTTCTTTTTACATTCGCTGCTTATATTATTCTTGCATATATTTTATAGTGATGTACCTCCCTCTGTCTCGGTATTCTTGTTGAATTCTTGTACTTTGACATCTGGCCCCATTAGTAACTGAAAAGGCTCATATAACATCTCAGCGACCTGGTTAACAAATAAAATAAATACAGGGATGATACCACTGCTTTCTATTCTGGTTCCAAGAATGAAGAATGGGGCTGGTGAACCCTTCGGTTCAGCCTTTGAGAAGGAGAGCAAATAGAATGCCTCTCCCTGAATGTTTTCCTGACATGGGATATGCTCAGAACTGGAAGATTCAGTGCGTGCTCTTTTAGGGACCATCACTGAAGGTGGATTTTTTTTTTTACTGCATTGTTTTTGTCCCTGTGCCTGCATACCATTAAACCTCTATGGGGTTAGTCATGCAGCAGCCATGTTGGTGCTTTGTGCTCTCACCGGCATCCTGGCAATGAGAGCATTTTTCATTTACAAATCCAAACCCCGCCTCCAGTGGTGATGTGAACTCTCATGCCACTGCAAAGGCTGTCTATGCCCCGCCCCCAAGCCCATATATATGGGTGCATTCCCACATGTGCTGACGGGGGCTGCCATCATTGGCTTGAACAGCAATGCCCACATCCTCACAACCCCCCCCCCCCCAATGCCTGATGAGCTTCCACTCTTCAGGAGGACCATGTCATTAGAACCACAGTGAAAGCGGAGTGAAAACTTTGGTGTCATTCCTTCTCCTCTGAATAAAGATGCCCAATGTTTCTGCCTGCTCCTTCAAGCACCTCAGCTGCTCAGATCACCTGGGTTTTATCCCTCTAAACCACCAGCACAGGTGCTGGAGGTGGAATTAATGCCTCTGGGATCAGTGCTGCAAGACATGACTGGCAACACTTGCAATGACTGGACCATCACTGGTGCAATATGACAGAAACTAAAGCTGGTTGAGTGGAGGTTAAATGTACTTGTGTCATGTCTAGATGGTCCAAAGATGTTGGACCTGAATCAGCTCATGTTATATGAAACAGATGGTGCCAGAAAACTAAGATATGTGGCCAACCAGAGTAGCTAAGTGTTGATATGACATTAAGATTGCTGTCAGGAGGTTACCTTCCAAATGTGATCAATGCAAACAGAGTATAGGTGGTCAGAGCTAACAAGATAGCAGATGTACACAGTACTGATGGTGAGGAACAGAAGAACTAAGCTACACCGTGAACGGATACAGGACTGGCAAAAGGTTAGAATGATGCAAGTTTGGGGGAAAAGCAAAACATGGGTATCAGAAAGACACTGACCATACCACCAGTTCTGTCCAGCCCAGGGGCAGAGCTATTACCTGTGCTGCTGCAAACACAGGTACAGGCAAACCTTGGATGCTGGGATGCCCAGTCTTACAGATGAGATGTTCACAACATCCAGTGTAAGAAACTTAGGTGGGGGCCTCGAGAAATACCATAAACAATGCCTAGAATACTTTAGGGACAGCCCCTACCAAAAGTGGGGAGAAAGTTGAGGAAAAAGAAGTGGCCCTTTCTGTTCTGTGAGCTTTCCATATCGGAGTCTAATCTAGCAGTTAACACAGAAGATGAAGGCTGTCTATCAGTTAACATAAAAGATGAAGGCTGTCTAGCAGTTAACAAAGAAAATGAAGGCAGTGAGCTGTTAGTGAGATGCTTCCGGTGGTCCAGGGTTTGATTCCCTCAGTGCCCATTTGCGTAAGAGTGCAACTGCAAGCAAATCATATAAAATTTAAGCACTGCTCCCAGGCGGAGTATGAAAAAGATCCATGTAGATCAGTGCTTTATTGTAGTTAACAAATACGAATAAAGAAAATCATGTAAATAATTCCTTCAACTCGTATATCTTTAAATCTTATGGACTGTTAGTGATGAGTGGAAGACCTGGAAAGGTATTAGGTGTCCTAAGCCCTCTCTAACATGGCCTCCATCTTTTCCAACTTCTATGCCATTAAGCTTGTGTCTGGCATCTTACTGCATCTCTTGTGGGTCAGCTGATTAAAGCAACAACAAAAATGCACTTGTATGTTCATAGGCAGGTACTAGGCTATTGGACCTAGGGCCTATATAAGCCTAGCCAAAGGTACACTGGCTTTCGCCACCCAAGAAAATTATTTTCCTGTGCCACTGTTGAGCAGACCAAAAAAAACAAACTGATAATCCACAAAATCCGACTAATAACTGTAAGCCAAAGAACTTGTAAATAAAATACAAATTTATTCTTATCGAATGAAGCGCTTTTCGTTGGCACAAATGTGTCAACTTCTTCAGATTCAAAACAGTTTTGTGAAATACACACACCACTTAAAACAACTTACTCTTGTCATGTGATCAGCATCAACTGGTGCTGCTGTTCTAGAGCCTGCTCATATTTAAAGTGATATTACATATAAAAAGCAGTAATAAAACACATTGTGCACGCTGGTACAACGTTCAATAGACTGATAAAACCTAATCTAAGCTAAGCAGATTAACTACACTTAGCAGTCAATATCGACTGCTTAATAATAAAGAATAAATCAATTAGTGTTACAGTTAAACTTATGGCAATCCTGGTTGAATAACAATCCTAAGAAGTCAGAAATTGTCAACCAACAACTCAGACAGGATTGGTTCTATGCTGTCAGTTAACTCAATTTTACAATACAAGTAAAAGTGTTAAAAATACATCAATAACCAATACGTTTATACAAATTGTACTTAAAAAATGTTAACAAGCGACTATCTCAAGAAGTCAGAAACTGACCATTGGTCAAGGCCATTTTTTTTTTTAGAGTACAAATATTTAAGGTTTATAAGAGGTTTGGTGTTTATAAAAAACTATTAAGGGCTTGCCTACAAAAATACTTCTAGTTATAAATCGCCAAACTACTAAATAAACAATCAAAAACACATTGTTGTAAGTTACAAAGTTCCAGCTTCATCTATTTAAACTTTTTAACATTTGTGCCAACGAAAAGCGCTTCATTCGATAAGAATAAATTTGTATTTTATTTACAAGTTCCTTGGCTTACAGTTATTAGTCGGATTTTGTGGATTATCAGTTTGTTTTTTGGTTTGTCTAATGGCGTCTGGTGCTTCCGACAGTCCTGCGAGTCCGAACTGGTTTAATTCACAGCAACCCCAAACAGAACCACTTAATTTAACCTCGCTTTTGGACCTTATGAACCAACGTCTCGATTCACTTTCTACTAGGTTGGACCGAATGGATAAATCCCTTTCACAACAAGCTAGTAGGGGTGATGGACAACAAGACAACATTTTCAATTCTGGAAGGGGTTCCTTCAATACTAATGCACCGCTTAGAGTTGGTCCATCAGGTAGTGCTGCGACCTGTTTGACAGATACAAACGACAACTCTATTCCAGCAGCACAAGGGCCACCAGGGAATAATTTTTCAGCTGGACTGCAGGATAGTCGACAACAACCCACTGGATTACAATTACAACCAGAGATACAAGGGAGGACAGGGCTTATTGGTGCTCCAACATTTAGTGAATGGGTTACAAACACTTCTAACTTGTCGTTTGTGAATGGGTTAAACAGTGAGCGACCGGCTAGTTCTTCAAACTATTAATGACAAACTAAAATTGTTTGATAACAAATTACTAAAAATGAAAAAGCTCCAACTAGAAGTCATGTATTTTAATACTTGTCTTGATCAACACATTGTTCCTAAAGGGTTGCGCTATCACCAATACCCCACCGGTTTAATTGCTGATTCACCTTTTCACCTTGAACTGATATCTTTGTTTGACAAACAAGGCTTTGACTTCATGAGCTTAATGATTAAACATTACAACCTTTATATTGAAACTTTGATTAAGGAAGTGTCTGTTTTGAACACTGAGATCACTACAGACTTGGACTTCCTGAGATACAAGTTTGATTATGAAAGAAGCTTTTTTAGTATAGATCATATATTGGAGAGACTTAAAACAAATAAGCTTAAGAAGATCAATAGAGACCAACAAGCTTATGATACTGGCACTGCTTATCTTAAACCATCTAGTGCACAGTCAGCAGCAGCACTAGGTGGGAATACACAAATTTTGCTTAACACCAATGCGGATTCTACCCTTGACAACATGAGTAGGCCTAATTCTATTGTAGTTGACAACAATGACAACACCCTGAGACGTAGTGAAAGAATTCGTAACCAAAATTACAATAACAGTAACAGGACAACTACACACAGCACTAATATGAATAATAGAAGTGATTCCAACCAAAATGTTTGTGTAACCAAAGACTTAGGAGCAATACTGAAGAAGAAGTTCAACAACATGCAGAAGAACCAGAGGAACAAACGCAACAACAGATTCAAGAGATAGGGGCTATTACCCCCTTTGGGGGTAGACATTCTCTTGAATTCAACAGGGGATTTTAAAATCTTTAATTATTCTTCCTTGCACATTGATCCCGCACTAGTTGACTTCCTAGCAAAGGGCAACACATTTGTTCCCAGTAAACCTTCTAGCTTGGAACACCTGGTTCTTGACTTGAAATTGTTTGTCAGAAAATTGAACTTAACGGTTTTTCTTGGGAACCATACTACTTCAAACAACGCTCTTAGGGTTCCAAGTACTTTCAACCCCCCTCTTCACCAGACTTTAAAAGTATTTGAGCAAATCTGTGAACTGGACTTTCGTCACATCGTGGAAACACATAAATTTGGGAACAGAAACAAATGTCGAAACATTACATCACAGGAAAATGAATTATTGAAATTGTTAAAATCTTCACCCGTGAGGATAGTGAAACCAGATAAAGGGGGTGGGATTGTTATTTTGGACTTTGTTGACTATAACAATAGAATGTTGATGTTATTAAATAGTGAAGCATACTCTAAGGTATCGTTAAATGAAGTCAACACTGCATATAGTCGAATTAAGAGTTACCTCAGTGACTTATTTATTGAGTCACTGACAGACATTAACACAATTACATCACACTGTCCTGGCCTAAAATCCCAGTGCTTTTTGGCTTCCCCAAAGTACATAAAAACCTAACTGACCCACCAATGAGGCCACTCATTGATGGGAGAGGGTCTATTACGTACCCTTGTTCCAAAGTAGTTGACTCTATCTTGAAGAAATACATATTATTAGAACCACAGGTTTGCAAAGATTCTTGGGCCTTCTTAGACAACATTAACAAATTGAGGTTTGATAAAAACAACAACTTTTTTAACCATAGATGTTAAAGACTTGTAAACATCAATTCCACATTTGGATGGAATTGAATGGGTAAGCCTCATGATGAAGTCGAGGGACGCCCCACCACAAGAAATCCAATTAGTGGAACTCTTATTGGATATAATTTTAACTAACAATTTCTTTGTATTCAATGGTGAGTCCTACTTGCAAAATTGTGGAGTGGCTATGGGCTCACCCTTTGGAGGTAGTTTTGCCAATTTAGTTATGGCATTTTGGGAAAACAACTTTGTTTTTAAACATCCACTACACAGGGTGAGCATAGCATTTTATACCAGATTCTTGGACGATATTTTCGTCCTCTTCAAGGGCGATGAATAACAGGCACAAGAATTCATTAGGTATTTAAACTCAACTACTGAATTCTTAAGGTTTACATCTAGTTTTAGCACAAATTCTATTGACTACTTGGATTGTAAACTCGTCAAAGACATTATAAATGAGAGATACGTATCTAAAATACACAGAAAGGAAATGTACTCTAACTCATTTTTGCATTTTACTAGTAATCATCCTTATCACCAGAAGCGCTCAATAGTGAAAGGACAACTTATTAGAGCAGCTAGAATGACTACTTTAGACTCAGATTTTAATGACGAGTGTCTATTGTTAAGCAATATGATTATACAGCGAGGTTAGCCCTTACAGCTGATACAATGTTTGGTAACAGAAGTGAGACTTAAGAGACAGTTAGGTGTAGTTAAACCTTTACTTAACAGTAATTTTGCAAACACAATAAATGTTGAGGTAACGAACTTGATAGAGGGCAGCACTATTAGTAACCGCGCATTGACAGCAGAAGTAACAACTGGGGAGACAACTAAAGAATTTCAAACTAGTTTCATAACTACTTTCAGTAATGACAGTCAAATGGTCAGATTTATCTTGAACAAAGATTGGGAATTAATCTTACTTGATAGATCTTTGACCATTAAACTTGGACAAGCGCCAAACCTTGTCTTTAGGAAAGGAGCAAACCTGAAAACTTTGCTCGAAAGAAAGAGTATGGGACCCCTGTCAAGGCGAGTAGGAATGACTACATGCGGTAACTGCAGAACGTGCAGACACATTGAGATAGGGGAGAGTTGTGTTGTTAATGGTAGGACTATCAAGTTGAGGTCTAAATACAACTGTAACTCTAAGCCTGTGGTTTATGTGGCTAGGTGCCAAGCATGCTCAGCCTTCTACATCAGTAAAACCGAACGTAAGCTAAAAGATAGAGTATACGAGCACACATATGCTATAGAAAAGAAAAAAGATGATAATCCATTAGCAAGACACCTTATTGAACACAGTAACCACAAGTTTCTTTTCAAAGCTATAGACCATGTGAGCTTTGATGTGAGAGGTGGACCATTTAACTTGATGCTCGAAGAACGTGAGCTGTTATGGCAGGCGAGACTAAATGCATTTCTAAGTCCTGGCCTGAATGATGCCTGCAATGTTGCTTGCCTCTTAAAGTTAAAAAGTCTAAATAGATGAAGCAGGAACTTTGTAACTTACAACAATGTGTTTTTGATTATGTTTATTTAGTAGTTTGGCGATTTATAACTAGAAGTATTTTTGTAGGCAAGCCCTTAATAGTTTTTTATAAACATCAAACCTCTTACAAACCTTAAATATTTGTACACTAAAAAAGTGGTCTTGACCAATGGTCAATTTCGGAGTTCTTGAGATAGTCGCTTGTTAGCATTTTTTAAGTACAATTTGTATAAACGTATTGGTTATTAATGTATTTTTAACACTTTTACTTGTATTGTAAAATTGAGTTAACTGACAGCATAGAACCAATCGTGTGCGAGTTGTTGGTTGATAATTTCTGACTTCTTAGGATTGTTACTCAACCAGGATTGCCATAAGTTTAACTTGTTTAACTTTAACACTAATTGATTTATTCTTTATTATTAAGCAGTCGATATTGACTGCTAAGCGTAGTTAATCTGCTTAGCTTAGATTAGGTTTTATCAGTCTGTTGAACGTTGTACCAGCGTTCACAATGTGTTTTATTACTGCTTTTTATATGTAATATCACTTTAAATATGAGCAGGCTCTAGAACAGCAGCACCAGCTGATGCTGATCACATGACAAGAGTAAGTTGTTTTATGTGGTGTGTGTATTTCACAAAACTGTTTTGAATCTGAAGAAGTTGACACATTTGTGCCAACGAAAAGTGCTCCACTGTCGAGCAGAGCCACAGAAGTGATCCCCAGGGTGAATTTCCTATCTCCCATCCAATCATCAAGATTTTTCTTGAAGAGCGCTAATGAGGAGCTTTGTTTGATATAGATAGGTAGTTTGTTCCAGAGTATGGGAAGTCTCTGGACAGGAATCTATCCCTCCAGCATGTTCTGTTTATTGTGGTGACAAGGTTTAGGTCCCTAGACCGTGTAGCTCCTAGGGATTGGGATTTCTTTAAGTGGAGCATGTCTAAAAGCTCTGGGTTTGACATAGCTTTGTGTGTTAGGCAGAGATCGCCTTTGAGTAGGCGATATGCAACGGAGTAAAGCTGCAGTGTTTTGAGATGGTCTGCATAGGGCATCTGTTTGAGGCCGGTAATCCTCTTTGTGAGGTATTTCTGTGGCCTTTCCAGTTGTTGTAGATGTCTTATGAGGTACATACTAAAAGGGGCATTGTACTCTATAATGGGTCTAATGAGTGATGAGTAGAGGGGAACAATGACCTCTTTTTTTCCTGGATGAGAAACCTTTTGTGATGAGGTGTGCCACGTAGAAGGATTTCCTGACTACTGTGGCGATGTGATTATCAAAGGAGAGACTACTGTCCACCTGTGTCCCAAGGTCTCTTATCACACTTTCAGTGTTAAGTAGTCTGCCGCCTATGTGGTAGATCATGGGAACTGAGTTTTTACCAAAAAGAATGACCATGCACTTTTTGGCATTGAGCTTGAGGCCATGGCTTTGACACCAGGCATCTGTCTCAGCGAGACCCTTTTGTAGGATGTCCACATCTTTTGGAGTTTTGATTATGGCTCCTAGTTTTCAGTCATCTGTGAACTTCGTTAGCCAAAGACCTTCTGTGTTGGCCTGTACTTCAGAGAAGTAGATACCAAACAGGAGAGGACCCAGGACTGAACCCTGTGGTACTCCACTTGTCACTGGTCTGAAGTTGGATTTGGAGTCTGCTACTTTCACAGTGTGGGTTCTGTCAGTGAGCCAGTTGGCAACCCATCTTGTGACATAGGGATTTATACCTAGTTTAGTGAGTTTATCTATAATTCCACAGTGGGGGATGGTGTTGAAATCCTTGGCGAGATCTAGATAGGCTGTGTGAACCACCTTACCCTCATCTACGGCTTTGGTGACTGCTTCAAAGAAGTCTATCAGGTTTAGGAGACATGATCTGCCTTTTACAAACCCGAACTGGGTGGGGTCCTGAGTTTGGAGATTACCAATGTCATTGTTTATAAGTTCCATGATGATACGTTCCATAGACTTGCAGACCAGGCTCTTTAGGCTAATGGGGCGGTAGTTTCCGGGGTCTGTGGTGGCTCCCACTTTGTAGAGTGGGACAACTGTCGCTGTGCACCATTCAGTGGGCACATAGCCTGAGGTGAGGCTATGATTGAACATGGTACTTAGGTGGGGTGCCAGTTAGTTCTGTAGTTCATGTAGAACACAGCCTGGGATGTTGTCAGATCCCATGGATGCTGTGTTCTTGGCTTAGGATAGTGTGTTTTTTTTACCTGTGCAGCCGTAATTACAGCAACTTTGCATTATTCTGGTATAGAGATGGGCCCTTTAGGGGATGACAGGGGGGTAAAGTTAGCACTGAACCTGTCTGCCAGGATGTTGGCAATATCAGTTGGTTCTGTATATTTAGTGCCATTGTGCTGTAATTCAGAGCAGATCTGAGTGTTGCCATTGAGATTCTTGACATAGCTATAGAATGCTTTGTGGTTGTCTTTAGAGTCAGTGGCAATTTTGTTTTCATAACTAGCTTTGGAGGATTATCTAAGGGATCTCAGCTTCTTACTGAGACTGACCAGGGAATTTCTCCAGTCATGGGATTTTACTCTTTTTTTTGCAACAGTTTTTTTCTTCTGTTGTAGAGTTTGTTTATGACAGGGGACCACCAGATTAGCTTCCTTTTTTTGGAGGATAGCATCTTGGTTCTGTTAGGGATTGCATGATCCATGCACTCATGTAAGTGCTTATAAAGTGCATTTATGTAGGATTCAGTAGTCATACCTCTATTGTCCGTCAGCATGGATGTCGTGAAGTTTGCCACTTCTGTCTTAAGAAGCGTGAAGTTGGCTTTGGAGAAATTTTTTACTGTGGTTTCCCTAATGGGGGGTAGGTGAGGGATGTGGATGTCTAGGGTGATTAGCTTGTGGTCAGAACTGACTGAGGAATTGACCTCTGGTGTGGAGCACCGGTTGCCCATGTTGGTAATAACCAGGTCTAGGATATTGCTGCCCCTGGTGGGGGTGTGGATAAGTTGATCCATGGCATTGGAATTTATGAATTCCAGAAAACGTTGAGCACAAGAGTTGGTACACGAGTAGTTTTCCCAGTTAATGGCAGGGTAGTTGAAATCGCCCATTATTAGGGTGTTAGGTTGTACCCTAATATTTTCCAGTGTATTAAGAAATGAGGAGTGGGAATCCTGGGGCATGGTGGGGGATCTGTAGCAAGTTACAATTTGGATTGCGGTCCTGCCCACAGTTAGTTGCACTTGGATAATCTCGGATGCATTATGCTGAGCAACTAGTCTGGAGGTGTGGATATCCTTAATGAATATGACATGCCTCCGCCTTTAGTATTTCGGTCCTGGTTAGGTGGCCGAAAGGTGTGGTATGAATTATAGCCTGGTAATGCAGGGGTACTCTCTGGACCCTTGAACCAGGTCTCTGTCACTGCACAGATGTCAATGTTCTCCATTTTAAGGAGTGCCTCGAGTGGGTGCATTTTGAGGTTTAGACTTTTAGCATCGAGTAGCAATACCCTCAGATTCTTCTTGCCTGTACCTGTTAGGGTGGTGAATTTGTCATTTGAACCTTGCCTAAAAAAGGCACTATAGGGGTGGCTAGAGCCTTAGCCAGTATCCAGAATCCCAGGGGCGACAGGTGCAGGCCATCTCTGGCAAAGCATCGTGGTTTGTCGACCATGTCATCCCAGGCAGACAGATACTGGATCCCCTTATAATGACATCAGAAGCTTAGCCAATTGTTGAAGTCAATCATGTTGTCCTTGTATTGTGGTGTAATTCTGGGTGATGGCAGGATGCCACTCAGGACTAGGGTCATACCTGCCTGGGCTAGAAGATCGGACAGCTCCTCCATGTCCCTTTTCATGTAGTCCAAGGAGGTACGTCTCAGGTCATTCACACCAACATGGACAATGACAGTTTGTGTTTCATGCTGAGGCACTAAGCAAAGAAATAATAGATAAAATACAGTTGGACAGCTTTCAAGCTTGAACCTTTACTGACACAAAACAAATGAAAGGAGACGGAAATGTTGCTCATTTATGGCCGTACAAGCTGATGCTAATGGAAGATGAAGGAAAACAGAGAAACACTGGTGGGCTGGTCCAGCCAATTGGCAGCACAAGTATGTGAAATAACAGCAAGCGTTTTACAACGCACTCTCTGCCCACACTTCAGAAATTATCCAGTGACAAAAACCTTCCATTGAATAAATCCATCCCTAACTTTATCACCATATTATCTTGTGAGATAACTTAACAATTCAAGTAACAGCAAGGCTACCATTTTCCAAAAGCACACATTTTACTAATAAAGTTTACTGCATTTGAATAACTGGGTAAGTTCCAAAGTCATTGGCACTTCTTCAACTAAGGACCATAAATACAAGAATTGTCCACATAATTTTACAGCAGAGCCATAGTTTAAGACACGTTATAGATACACAAGTATTTGTGTAAGTGCTAATTAAATCAGCTTCCAGACAAATATGTAAATATTAGACTAAAAGTCTGCAGGGTATTACAGGCCTAGTCAATAGCCAAAGGTTAGAATCAAATGTGAATTGTATCTGTGAGGTAAAGACCTTAACCATTATATCACCCCCACCCCATTTTATTGCAGTAGTTCCCAACTATCAAATGAGAATAAATGATAGGGCAGTATTCATAATCTCAGCCTATGATAGGGCAGTATTCATAATCTCAGCCTACGATAGGGCAGTATTCATAATCTCAGCCTACGATAGGGCAGTATTCATAATCTCAGCCTATGATAGGGCAGTATTCATAATCTCAGCCTACGATAGGGCAGTATTCATAATCTCAGCCTATGATAGGGCAGTATTCATAATCTCAGCCTACGAAAGGGCAGTATTCATAATCTCAGCCTACGATAGGGCAGTATTCATAATCTCAGCCTATGATAGGGCAGTATTCATAATATCAGCCTATGATAGGGCAGTATTCATAATCTCAGCCTATGCCCCTTAGCAGGGTTGTGATAGTGAGCAAAAGAGTGCATTCAGACAGCAGTTGCAGGACCTACTAGATAAAGCATGGCAGCATGAATTGGTGTTGATAATGGGTGACCTGAATGCACATATTGGGACAGACACAACATGTGGCCTGCCTGGGTCCACAAGGGTGGGGCAACAGGAATAAAGGGGGAGAGGTCACTCTAGATTTTTGTCTGGCAAATGGCTTGATAGTAGCCAACACATGGTTCAGTAAGACAGTCACAAGATCACACACGAGTGGCCAACATGCAGCTCATTTGGACTTCCTCAGTAAGGTAAGGGCACTGGGGAAGAATCAGTAAATGCAATGCCATCCCCAGTGAAACAGTTGGCCCACAGCATAAATCACTGGTTGCCACAACCAGGTTCACACAGTGGTCAGAGAAGGTTCTAAGGTCAACAGAGAACAGGCCGAAGACCTGGAAGTGGACTGAAAAGAAAGCACAAGCATTCAAGGAATTTGCCAGGGCTCTAGCATGCCCGGGAGATAAGGACACAGGTACAGGTGAAGAATGGCAGTGCCTCAAAACAGCATGTGTGAGGACGATAGAGCAGGTATGTGGCCACGCCACGTATGGAAATGAAGTGCACAAGGAAAGCTGGTGGCAGAATCAATGCAGAAGTCCAGGAGGTCATAAAAAGAAAGAAGTAGTGCAGGAAAACGTGGGAGTCAGAAAAAACTGACCAGGTAAAGAAAGAATACTTGTTGGGTAACAAACGGGTTAAGACAAGAGCTGCGATAGCGAAGAAGAAGGCATCGGAGGCACTCTACCAGCTTCTGGAAAGTGACTCGGTAGATACCACAAAGAAACTATCAAGATGCAAAGCAAAGACAGTCAGACAGCCTTCATAAGGGAAGCCAGCAACAACCTGCTCACCAGACCACAGGACATCAAAGGCATTTGGAAGGAGTACATCTAGTAGCTTCCGAATGAAGAAAACCCCAAAGAAACTGTACTGCCCCAGACACAGCCTACAATGAGAGAGGAAGAGAAGCCCACCATAGAAGAAGTAAGAACACCATTAACGAAATGAAGTCCAGGAAGGCAGTGGGCTCAGATGAGATCACACCAAATAAAATAAAGATGTTGGGTAAATTAGGGGATAAATGGCTCCTGAGAGTACTCATAGCACTATAGAGTGAAAGGTGTATCCCACATGACTGGAAAATAAGCATACTAGTGCCACTGTGTACAAGAACAAAGGGGACATTCACAACTGTGGGCAGTACAGAGGCATCAAACTCCTATCACATTGCTTGAAAGTTCAGGACAGGGTGACTAACAAATGAAAACGCAGAGTAGCAGGAAGTACGATGGGAGATGAGCAGTTCAGATTCAGGTCAAGATGCGGCAGAACCGACTGAATGTTTGCCATGAGACAGACAGTTGAGACTACAGAAATAAGGAGAGAGTCCAGCTGGGTATTCCTAGACTTGGAAAAAGCATATGCCAAGGTCCCACAACAGCTGATTTGGGGAGTACTGTGGTAGTCTGAAGTCCCAGAAACATTGGTAGAATTAGTGCAGGCTATGTACAAGGACCCAATGACTCAAGTACAAACAGTGTTCGGTCTCACAGAGGGGTTTTCAATGGGAGTGGATGTGCATCAGGGTTCAGCTCTGAGATCACTGCTGTTCACACTGGTGATGGACTACATGAGGAAACAAGTCTGAGAGTACAGAACAAAGTTGCTGTATGCAAATGATGATGTAGCATTACAGGCAGATTCCGAGCAAGAACATCAACAAAGTATAGGGGGAATGGAATGTAAAACTGAAGGCACATGGGATGAAACTGAGTACAAATAAGACAACTGTTGTTTGTCATTTCGGCTTTTTCCCAGTTAGGGGTCGCCACAGCAGAAACTCCTTTCCGCTAATGACTGAGAGTAGATTTTTATGGTGCCGAGTTGCCAACCCGATACCCAACCTTCAGCGAAGGCACGCCCATTCATGCATGCCTTTCGGAGGCCACTCGACCGCAGGGAGGACATGCAGACTCCACACAGAAGGCACTCCAACCAAAACTTTAATGGCAGCAAATGGGGGAAATCCAAAGAAGCTGAAAATTCAAATAGAAGGGAAAATCGTGGAAGAGGTTAACAGCTTCAAGTGGCTTGAGGGGTGGCTGAGGACAAAGGAAGTTTGAATGAGGAGTTCAAAGCTAGAATCAGAGGGACTGCAGCCAACTGGCACAAAGTGTCAGGGGTAGTATATGTTAGAAGGATGCCAACGAAGCTGAAAAGTAAATTGTATACAGACCTGAGCAGTTAAGACATGGTAGTTGGGGAGGTTAGAGGTGATGGAGGTGAAATGCCTGAGATAGGTGTGACGATGCACACTGTGGGACAGACGAAGAAATGAGGCCATCAAAGCAGAAGCCAAAGCAGCTCCATTTGCAGAGAAGGTCAACGGGAATAGATTACGGTGGTTTGGGCTCATGAGCATTAAAACAATAGAGAAGGTCAACGGGAATAGATTACGGTGGTTTGGGCTCATGAGCATTAAAACAAAAGACAATCTTGTGGAAAAGATTTGGGACAGACAGGAAGAAGATACGAAGAAATGATGGCATCCAGCAAAGAGGTAGACGGATAGTGAGAGAGGACCTGAGACACTCAGGCATGACTGTCAAAGAAGGTAGGAGAGTGGCAGTGAATCGAAAGAGACAGCAACGGTTGACACAAAACTCAGATCGCATGTCGAAAATGTGAAAAATGGTGATGATGAGGAGTTGCAAAATCGCAGGCCACCTGAATATTCACAAGGAGAAAAAGAGTAACTGTGGACCCAACACATGCGATAGTCAAGACAGAAAGAAACAAATGAAAGGAAGAAAGCGTGATTACTGCTACTGTTATTAGTATTATTATTAAAAAGGAGATTAATTACCGAACTGTGCGACTCTGAGCAGGCCATTTAACAAGACAGCACTTCCAGGCTGAGACTGAAAACGGTCATGAGATCAGGGCTCTACCCTGGAAAAAATACAAATATAGAAATAAAACAAAAGCAGTTATGAAGAACTCAGAGGATGAAAAGCAGCTCCATGACACACTGCTGTTCCAGTGCCGTAACTGCAAGAGAACAGGGGCGTTTCCCTTCCTCCTTCACATGTGAAGCGATTCTTTGTGCTTACTACACCCCTCCTTTAAATAAACGTACATTCAATGCCTTAAAAACATCCTCACTATGGGATAACAATGACACAAATTATGGTTATTTTTCTGCTCTGATGGACTGGTGTGGTTACATTATATCAGTGAATTTAAAACAATGCTTCTGCAGTAACAACTTTACCCATAACCCCCTGCACTTTAATCTCCGATGATCAGTTGAAATGGAAGTACCTCATTGGAGTTTGTGCAAACTTTACCAAGTGCAGTGAATGAAGGAAAAATAAGTTCTCCTTGGGAGAGGGGTCTATAAGTTTTAAAAATTGATGAATGAGAGTCTGGGATTTGCAGCTGCAAGTTAATGTGAGACTTCAACAAAGTAAAACTAATTCTGATATCTTTCCATCCTGAACAAATAAAGTTGTGTGTCTCACATTCCTAAACACTGAAATACATACAAGAAATAATGAAATATTTATGTGCACATATTATCCCCCCGGGGTTATGCGGGGGTAGTCTCACACTTGACAGTGAGCCATTTGTTTGACGGGTCAACTCAAAAGACTTAACTGAACACTGCATCAAACTAAACTTGTTACTTGCAGAAGAAAAAAAGGTACATGTACACCAACAGTGCAGGGCTCATTTTAAAACGCATTATCACTATACAATATATGATTTCTTACCCGCTCATTTTAAAACAAATTATCACTAAACAATATATGTTTTTTCACCCAAACAACTACAAAAGCACTGTTCCCTTGAAATGCAAGAATCTACAGTTGAAGGTTTTTTTTTTTTTTTTTGAGGACATTTTTCATTACTTTTTTATATTCTTTTGCAGGATACAAGGCCTTTGATAAATTACTACTAGCTCCAAGGCACACACTGATAAAGCCTTGAAAGCAACCAGAAACTGACCAGTGACCTTGGTCCTAAAAGGTAGAAGTAACCACACAACACTGACTTGCCCAAAGCAGGCCGTACAGCATGCTGCAGTGATGACACCTAGTGGACAGAGTGATCCATGACACGCAGAACAATGGGCTGGGAATTTATGCTTGGTGCTACAGTGGTGCAGAAATGGCAGGTGTGTGTGTGTGTGTGTGTGTGTGTGTGTGTGTGTGTGTGTGTGTGTGTGTGTGTGTGTGTGTGTGTGTGAGATTGTGTTTAAATGTGCACACAAAGCACAAAAGGCACTGCAAGCAATAGTGCATGTCAGCTTAGCTATCAGGAGTGTGGTCATACCAGATGTAAAATCCACCACCTTCCATGATTGGCTGAGTGACAACCCCCCCCCCCCCCAACCACTACTGCCACAGTCACAGAACCAGCAGTTGCAGCATGGTTAGAAATAGGTTTGAGTCAAAGAACAGTAGACTGGAGTTGATTCCTATCAGTCA
The DNA here is from genome assembly GCF_019279795.1 of Protopterus annectens. Taxonomy (NCBI): domain Eukaryota; kingdom Metazoa; phylum Chordata; order Ceratodontiformes; family Protopteridae; genus Protopterus; species Protopterus annectens. Next base: position 356,207,603 of record NC_056744.1, read on the forward strand.
CGGGTGCTGACACCAATAAAAACACAAACTTGTAATATACTACAGCTTATAAATACTTGACCATCTATGCCCAAGCTTAAATATACCCCTTAAAATAACCACGAGGTATCAAAAGTTGTAAGATACATTTGGGAAGCACGGCTAGGGTTAAAAAGGCACCCCCTGGGGTCATAAGCCTAGTAATTACCTACGAAGCTATGAAACTATTACTTAATGTCACTAGTTCCACTAGACTTCAGAAAAGCTTCTTATCACAGTGACGACACTGAAACTGTCAAACTAATAACCGTTTCAAATGATTCAAAAAAATGAAATACAAGACAGTTCTTAGAACAACTGTACACCATGATGAAATGCTTGTTTAGAGATTTCATGGGTGCACTGAGGCATCATTCTGGTACTGTACCCTCAGGCAACCAAGCACCAGGGGACCCATACATGGCAACCCAGGTACTCAGGGACCCATACCTGGCAACCTAGGCACTCAGGGATCCACACCTAGCAACCCAGGCACTTAGGGACCCATACTTTGCAACCCAGACAATCAGGGTCCCATACCTAGCAACCCAAGCACCCAGACACTCAAGGACCCATACCTGGCACTCAGTTTGCATGTACTACTAAATTTTAAAAGTTCTCTTGAGATTCCTAAAATTCACAAAAACTCATAAGAAATGTAACAATTATGAAATAAATTTGGAGTAATAGAGAGATAGTCACACACATGTACATGAACACCAGGTATGTGAATCTCTCTTTAAGGTGGTACTACTACATTTCTAATTCTCACACAAATGGATGAGGTGGAATACAATGAAAGATACAGTCACAGTAACAACAATGTCTTTGTTAAGCCAAAGGCTACAGGAACCTCTGACCTGGAGAATGATTTGCCAAAATGTACCCATCACATCCAGCAATATCATCCAGGTACACTATGGCAAATCAGGCTTGACCTCCCTGAGAGTTAACATTAAGTCATCCAACATTGGTCAGAATCTTCTGCCCTCTTTGAAATAAAAAGGAAGTGGGAAAAGAATTCACTGCATCTCTCTACATAAGAGAAGAATCCCCTATGGTGACTAATTAGTAGCCTAGGCCTGTTTCAACACCTCTGTAGACATCACATCCTTGTTTAATAGAGCACTTTCTTGAGGGACCTACCACCACCAAAACGTGGCTACTTAAACATCACACTCAGAACTCACTGGCACTTGATATAAAGCAAACCTGGAGAACAAGCCTTCCATGGGAAGTTCTGATGTGATGAGGTCTGCTGAAGCTCCATCAGCACAGTCAGCCTCTTGGGAAGCTTTGCAGGCAGAGCTGGGAAAGAAAACCTGCCTGTTACCTGATTAAACTTCTCATTCAAAAGGAGACTTCTTAGGAAGAAGGTGTGGTGTAGGAGAGGAAGAAGGAACGTTAGCAACCCTTTATGGTGCTGACACTTTTCTCTTTTTTAGGTCTTCCCATTAGGTCTTGGAAAGTCTGCATACAGAACACTGTACCCCAGGAAACATCCAGAACATGCAGCTTCAGCTCATACATGAAACAGGAAAGTAAGAGCCATGCCAATAGGTGTAGGCACATGCTACATGAACAGTAACATAAGATTAGAAACTGACCCAGTTCTTTGTCAGCTTTGGGTTCTTAGAACAGGGACAGGGAACTGCTGAACAACCGCTGTTAGTGCACCCCTTCAGCACACGATAGGAAGCCCTTAGTAAAATACAAGATGGGCGGAGCTGGGAGCCATCTTAAGCTACAAGTGTGTGCATGTCTGTGGTATCACATATATCCAAGCTCACAATGATAAACTGCACAACAGGAGATGTTAAGATATAACCAGGAAAAAAACGATACCACCTACAATATGAAAGGTCGGCTTCTTGGCACAGTTTTACTCTTGTAAATTTAAAAGTTATACACAATAGACTTAGTGAGGATAAATTAAGATCAACAAGTGAAGAAACACAGCCAGAGGTCATCGTTACTGTACAATACAGCAGGGAAATTCACCCCCCCATGTGCCATGGGCTCCAAAGAAGGGTAGTGCTAGGAAGGTATAATCCTCAAATACTATGGCACATGTAATGCCTTTACAAGAGTACAAACAGCCTTAGCTCATGGAGGGGAGTGGGAGGATAAAGTCAGCGACCTTCATATTATCCCAGTCGTTGTTCTACTGATGTGAGTGAGATACAAGTCGGGGTTCCTTTGCAGTTACCAGAGGTGAAGAGCCCTACCTTCCAGCACCTGGAAAACACCAAATATAAAATACAAAAAGAAAGCCTTACCTCCTCCTCCCGGTTCAGTATCACCAGCTGAGTGTCCGTTAAGATACAAAACTTCCTTTCCCATGTTGTGGTTTCACTGCAGGGAGCCTGTCCACATGACATACGATGTGTAGGTGGGCCTTTCACATCTGTATCAAAACAGGGGAAATAAAATGAAATGTGTTAATGTCAGTGTGTCAAAGTGCATTGTTCTAGCTTTGGTTTTCAATACAAATCTACAGTGATTACCAAAAGCATATGCAATACATTTAAATGCTCAACTCAGAAAAACAAGTTTACTGGTAGCTGCAAAGGTCACCTGCAATAAAAGTACTAAATCTGTTTCATTGCATAACCAATGATCTATTCTCAGCTTTTTGCTTACTGTCTTATTGCAGCAATATTCAGACAAGATACACACAAAGGGCCAGGAATATATATCCTCTTCTGATAATAGCAGACAGCTAATATTGACTTATTTTGTAAAATGGGATTCCCTTGTGTTTTGAAGTGATCTATTTCATATCTCAATACACAAATTGTTCTCCAGCCAAGTCACTCACGGACTGTATACTTCAAAGGGATCTTACTGCCACTAAGTCATAGTAAAGCCAGTGGAACCAATAAGTAGTCTTTTTTTATTTTTTAATTTTTAATTTTTATTTGTATTTGTTTTCCAGGGCAAAATACTGATTTCCAAGGTCTCTTTTAGACTTAGCCCAGGAGCAGTACCTGGTTAAGTAACTTGCTCAGAATCACACAGACAATGGAGCCTGAGGGAATCAAACCTTGCTTCACTGGACTACAGGAAACAGCTCCTTAACCCTCTAAGCCAAGTGTCAGTCTTGGCAACACACAATGTAATGATGAATTTTCAGAATGAAAGCTCTGGCTGTATGATGCACACAACATGTACCTCCCACGCACTAGGACAGCTTTGTAACTTTTTCTTCCAGCAAACCGATCTGTTCCATAAACTGAAAAAGGCACAGCCTATAGAATAGGTGAAGATCTAACTCGGCCTTCTAGTTCTTTATTGTTACCCACTGGCAACAAAAGGAGCTGCTGTAATAACAGGCCTAGCTGAAGCTACATGCCTTGGAGCGAAGAATACAGTGGGAGAAGGAGGGTTCCATGTTGTCCTGTACCCAAAACATACACCTTGAGGACACTAAATACCTCACGTAAATGTTGTACTTGCTTCAAAACAAACGTACTGTAGGACAGATAAGACATAGTTTGTAACGGAGTTAAAGATCGCATAGGTGGGAGGCTAGATTCTGCCCTTCTGAACTGGGAATTTCTGGTTAAAGGCTTATTGCGCATGCTTACTTGAACTGTTTCTTTATGAAATCGGTACGCCTTGTTTGCTGTAGCATAGACTAGATTCAGGCCTGCTGGATCTAGCTTTGTTTGTATAACTTTTGCACTGATCCAGGCCATCTTTTTGGAGAAGGTTTCTCTGTACCCTAGTGGCAAAAGTCTGCAGTTAGAACTTGTCTGATTGAAGACTGCTGGAAAAGGGCTCAGTTTTGAGCTTTTTAACTGGTTAATTGGGTAAAGTGTTGTTTTGATTGTATCTGCTCTATTTTCTGAAAAAAAAATACATATATACTTGTTTCCCACCTTTCTGAACTAGTATAGTCCAGTTTTCAGGTTATTGCTGAATCCAGGGTTATGTTACAAGTTTCTGTGTTGCCCATACCTTACTTGGATAGAAGGAAGTTTCTCTGTTCACCTGTGAGAGAGGGGAGTTTTGAGCAGTCTATCTGTCCCTGGAGGAATGGTTTCAGCCCAGAAGTTAGTAGTTTATCGGCCATTTTGGGCTAATTTCTATCTCTTTCACTTCCCTGCTATAAAAACCACATTTGCACAGTTTATCACTTGTATTCCGCTCAGCAAGTGCCTTCCAGGTGTTCTGCAGAGTCGACAGCAGCAGAGAGACAAAAGAGTGACTTTGGAGTGATTAAGTATCACTTTTCTGCTTTTCTTGCTGTCTTAACTAATTCTGCCCAAAACGCCAATTTTTATAGCGTTTTTGTGATTTAAAAAGTTTGTTATTGCTACATATTTTTATTTTTATTTTACATTTGTTGATGAGGCTAGTCTAATTGGATATATGTCCACTTTCAGTAAAGGCCCAGGGAGATAAGCTCCAAGACACGATCAATCAAATACAAATGCAAGTACAAACAACAAATAGCAAATATCATAATAAAATTTGTACTTATTTGTTGCCTGCACTTGAATTGTCATTTTTGTGTTTAAATAATCTGTTTAATTGTTGTAGGCTACACACTAAAGTGTGATAGCCTTTTCTGTGCATTTAAAGTGTTGTTTTGATTGTATCTGCTCTATTTTCGGAAAAAAAAACAAAAACATATACTGGTTTCCCGCCTTTCTGAACTAGTATAGTCCAGTTTTCAGGTTATTGCTGAATCCAGGGCTGTGTTACAAGTTTCTGTGTTGCCCACACCTTACTTGGATATAAGGAAGTTTCTCTGTTCACCTGTGAGAGAAGGGAGGTTTGAGCAGCCTATCTGTCCCTGGAGGAGTGGTTTCAGCCCAGAAGTTCATAGTTTATTGGCCATTTTGGGCTGATTTCTCTCTCTTTCACTTCCCTGCTATAAAAACTGGTTTTGCGCACCGGGCAGTGCCGGTTAGCTAGAGTTAAACTATTCTCAGCTCCACTACGTCTACTCTTTAATTTTTTCCTTGGAACTAGACAAACCTTCAACTTTAGCACTCAAACCATTCATTTCAGTCAAGCACTTGCTTAAAACTCATAGCAAGCACTAATTAACCCTAGCCCTAAACCCCCCTATACTGTCCAGAAGGACAAGGCTCTCTATTCGTCCCCACCAGCCAATCAGAAAACAGCTTGCTCTACCTATTCAGGCATGTCCAAAGGGCAGTTTCCGGTGTGCTCTCCAGTCCAACTGGTGAATCTGGGCATTTTGAGGCAATGTTACAACTGCCTCATGTACACAGACAACCCTCTACTCCTACCACCAAACACTAATGTATGTGAGAGATGCAATTATACAGCCAAACTGGAGGCAAAGCTCTCTCAACCCAAGACTGGAGCTGACAGTCAAGAGGAGAAGGGAAATACTTGCAACACACCACCAGTCTCACATAGACCTAATAAACCAACACCAACAAATAGCACACATGAATACATGAAAATATACTAGGAGGCTCTAAATAAAAATCTGCAAAAGCAACAGAGACCTCCAAAGCAGACATCCAAGCAACCTCCACACCCCATCACAAACCATGAAACACATACTTCACATAATCAGTGTGCCATGCAATCACAGCCTTTAAGGCAAAATAACATACCCAACACACTAGTAATAGGCGACTCTATAGTCAGGCACACTGATGTCCCACTAACTAGGCTGGACAAGGAGAAGGTTACAGTTAGCTGCCTGTCGGGCGGTCTCAGATCATGTAGCCCAGGCCGGTATGACCCTGACCCTGAGTAGCATCCTGCCCTCACCAAGAATGATGCCACAGTATAAAGAAAAAATTATCAATTTCAACAATTGGCTAAGTTTCTGGTGTCATTCAAAGGGGATCCAGTATCTGTCCGCCTGGGATGACATGCTCGACAAGCCACGTTGCTTTGCAAGAGATGGCTTGCACCTGTCATCCTTAGGCTTTCGAATAAAGGCCAAGGATCTTGCCGCCCCCATAGTGCCTTTTTTAGGCAAAAGACAAACCCACCACCATAAATAGCACAAGTAACCAAAAACTGAGGGTAATGCTACTCAACGCCAGAAGTCTAAACCTCAAAATGCACGCACTCAAGGCACTCCTCAGTATGGAGAACATCGACATCTGTGCAGTAACAGAAACCTGGTTTAAGGTTCCTGAGAGCACCCCAGCACTACTAGGCTATAACTCATGCCATATCTTTTGCCCACAGAACCAGGACCGAAACACAAAAGGCGGGGATGTATCCATATTCATCAAGGATACCCACACCTCCAGGTTAATGGCGCAGCACAATGCATCAGAGATCATCCATGTGCAACTAACAACGGGCAAAACTACAATCCAAATTGTAGCTCGCTACAGATCACCCACCATGACCCAGGACCCCCATTCCACATTTCTGGAGACACTGGAAAATATGAAGGTCCTACCAAACACCCTAATACTGGGTGATTTAAATTACCCAAACATAAACTGGGAGAACTACACAAGTACTAACTCCCTTGCCCAACGCTTATTTGAATTTATAAACTCAAATGCCCTGGATCAACTGGTCAACACCCCCACCAGAGGGAACAACATATTGGACCTGGTCATCACCAACATGGGCGACCGGTGGGCGACCGGTGTTCCACACCAGAGGTCAATCCCTCGCTAGTTAGAGCAGACCACAGACTAATCACTCTGGATATCCCCATTCCGCCCCCAACCCCAATCAAGGAAACCACCGTGAAAAACTTTTCAAAAGCAAACTTCACGTTACTTAAGACCGAGGAGGAAAGGTTCACAGCCCCCATGCTAAAGGACAATGCTGTCCAAGCTGCTGAAACCTTTACAAAGGCACTCTATGAGCGTCTGCAGGAATGCATGGATCGTGCTATCCCAAGTAAAACCAAGACTCACTCCTCCAAGAAAAGGAAACCAGTCTGGTGGACCCCTGCCATAAACAAGCTATACAACAGAAGGAGGAAACTAGTACAGAAATAGTAAAATCCCAAGAAGGGAAGGCATCCCTGATCAGTATCAGCAAGAAACTACAATCCCTCATAAAATCATCCAAGGCTAGCTTCGAAAGAAAAATTGCCAATGACTCCAAAGATAACTACAAAGTGTTCTTTAGCTATGTCAAGAGCCTAAGTGGAAACTCTCAGATCTGCTCTGAGTCAGTGCAGAATGGCACAAAATACACTGAACCGACTGATATTGCCAAGATTCTGGCAGACAGGTTTAGTGCAAACTTCACCCCCCTCTCACTCCCTAAAGGGCCCATAACCATACTAGAAGAATGTAGGGCCCCGTCAATCACTGACACAGCCCTATCCAAAGCCAAAAACACAGATTCAATGGGACCGGGCGGTGTCCAGGCTGTGTCTTACAAGAGCTCCAAAATGAACTAATCCCTCACCTAAACACACTGTTCAAACTCAGCCTCTCTACAGGCTACGTACCCACAGAGTGGCGCACAGCAACAGTTATCCCACTCCACAAAGGTAGAGCCACAACAGACCCCGGGAACTATTGCCCTATAAGCCTGACTAGCCTGGTCTGCAAGGCTATGGAGTGCATCATCATGGAACTCATTAACAGAGACATTGGGAACCTGCAAACTTGACCCGACCCAGTTTGGCTTTGTTAAGGGCAGATCATGCCTCCTAAACCTGGTGGACTTCTTTGAGACAGTTACCAAGGCATTACATGAGGGAAAGGAGGTTCACATAGCCTATCTAGACCTCGCAAAGGCTTTTGACACCATTCCCCATTCTAGTATTATAGATAAGCTCACCAGCTTGAACATAAACCCCTACATCATGAGATGGGTTGCCAACTGGCTCATGGATGGAACCCACATGGTGAGAGTTGCAGGCTCTACGTCCGACTCTAAACCGGTTACAAGTGGCGTCCCCCAGGGCTCAGTCCTAGGATCCCTCCTGTTCGGTATATACTTCTCAGCGGTACAGGCAAGCATAGGTGGACTATGGCTGACCAAGTTCGCAGACAACTGCAAACTAGGGGCCATAATTGATTCTCCGACTGAGACAGACACCCTCCAGAAGGGTCTCACTGAGATGGACACCTGGTGTCAAAATCATGGCCTCAAGCTAAATGCCAAAAAGTGCATAGTCATCCCCTTTGGAAAAAATAAAGTACCCACGAACTACCACATAGGTGGTAGTCCCCTAAATACGTAAAATGTAATAAGGGATCTGGGGACCCAAGTAGATAATAATTTCTCCTTTGATAATCATATTGCCAAGGTGGTTAGAAAATCCTTCTATGTGGCCCACCTAATCACAAAAGGGTTCGCATCTAGAACAAAAGAGGTTATTGTGTCTCTCTACTCATCACTCATTAGACCCATCATAGAATACAACGCCCCATTTGGGATGTACCTTACAAGATACCTGCAACAGCTGGAAAGACCACAAAAGTACCTCACCAAGAGGAATACTGGCCTCAAACAGATGCCCTATGCAGCCCGACTCAAGAAACTACAGCTGTACTCAGTCGCATACCGCTTACTCAGAGGTGATCTCTGCTGACATACAAGGCCATGTCCAACCCAGAATTGATGGACATGCTCCACCTAAAAAAAAAAACAAATCCCGGAGAGCCACATGCTCTAGAGATATAAACTTCACCACAACGATAAATAGGACATGCTGGAGGGATAGATTCCTGTCACAGAGACTCCCCATGCTTTGGAATAGGATTCCAATATACATCAGGCAGAGCCCCTCACTAACACTCTTCAAGAGAAACCTTGACGGGTGGATGGGAAACAGAAAATTTACCTTGGGGATCACTGCAGTGGCTTTGCTGGACAGTGGTGCAGGGAACTAATGGCTCTGCTGGACAGTGGCGCAGGGAACTAATCTAAGGGGGTGGTGAAAGCCAACACATTCTGGCTAGGCTTATAAATGCCCTTGGGCAGATGTGCAGGAAACTAACAAATACAAGCATTTGCAATGCCTGTGACTTCCAAAATATGAACAAATAAACAATAACGAAAAGTGATCAAAAGGAAGTCCAGCCAAGGAAGTAAGCAGCATGGGGAACATAAACATACTGAGGAAAGTGATACAGCGTTAGAAATACTAGAGGAAAATAAAACAAATGAAGATGAAAGAAGCTGGAAGGAGAAAGACAAGCAGCACAGAAATACGATCACGACAAAACCGTTGTAACAGGCTTTTAATGGTTGGAACAGACAGTGTGTTAAGGCAATAAATGAAAGGAAGATACTCAAGCAGAGAAGTGAGAATCTAAAGATACAATGCGTTAGAAACACAAAACGGAAAACTCAGCTGGGCAATAAAGGAAGAAAAGGAAATGGAAACCTTTGACAATAAGAAACAAGTACATAAAGCTTTAACTTTGCTTGATTTAATGTCATTTATACCATGATCCCCCCAAAACGTGCACGCTGATTGGCCAGCGTGCCCGTTGTAAATCGAGTTATACTAATGGAAAAAGGTCCGGTCGCCCGGACTTTTTTCCATTAGTATAACTCGTTTTTTTTAAACACTGTCTCGCTATGTTAAATGGGTTTAACATAGCGAGACAGCTTTAAAATAAGCAACGGAGATCTCCGTTGCTTATTTTAAAGCTGTCTCGCTATGTTAAACCCATTTAACATAGCGAGGCAGTGTTTAAAAAAAAAAGCAACAGAGAAAGCAAGATCTCCGTTGCTTTTTTTAGTGTCTCGCTATGTTAAATGAGTTTAACATAGCGAGGCAGTTTTAAAATAAGCAACGGAGATGTCCGTTGCTTATTTTAAAACTGTCTCGCTATGTTAAACTCATTTAACATAGCGAGACTAAAAGCAACGGAGATCTTGCTTTCTCCGTTGCTTTTGCCCACAGCTCTGATGTACTGCGCAGGCGCGTAGTACATCAGAACTGCCGCGGATGCCAGACATCTGCGGAAGGGCAGTAAACAGGCATTATACTATGCCATTATTTAAGAAAAGTAACAGTTTCTTTTCTTAAATAATGTCATATAATAGCAATAACGCCTGGGTGTGGGTAATGCTAAATTTACCCACGGTTGGCTTTGTTTGGTCCCGGGCTTCACCGGGACCAAACCACGCCAACCGTGGGTAAATTTAGCATTACCCACACCCAGGCGTGGGTTATTGCTATAATATCATATAATTAAAATGAAGGGCATATGAAGCCAGTGTTCACAACACCTGTATTGGATATTTCAAGTAGATTAAATGTTGGTAATTCTGACGAAAAGCTTGAGGTCGTTACCAGAATGAACTTCAGCGCAATTTTAAATGATGGCTCTATGGTGACACCTACTGGTCTTTCTGGAACATAGTGCAAATGGCAGGTATTTAGCATGTCCAAGAAATGGCATTTCTTCAAAATGTAACACAACGTGAACAACTTTCTATTTAGCTGCTCAACACAGGCATAAAATCACCTAAAACCTCAAGTGCTTGAGTTGAATGCAAACCTGGGGAAACTGTACTTGCATATATAAATCTGGTACAAACTATTGTTGTTCAAGTTTATGTTTTTACACTCCATTTTATTTTGGACACATATATGAAAGAAACAGTTTACATGAGTATTTTAAGACAAGAGAATTTAGCATTAGTAACTCACAGCAGTCAGAGGTCTCCCTTGATTTTTCATGACTATCTCTCTCTCTTCCCACTGAATTCTCCACCTTTCCTATCAATCCGTCTCGTAGTCCACTGCTCCAGTTGTTCTGTATTCTCTAACCTCCAATCTCCTAACACTCACTATCCCTGCTTTTGCCATTGAGTCCTTGTAAATTGTAAACCCGACTCTGTGTACCCCTCCCTAAACGCACGTCCTTTTCTCTCATACCCCCTACCTGTTTCAGCTATACCAATTTCTTTTTCTCGTGATCCTTTACATAGAATCTAGCTCACTCAAGGTTCTTCGACCTTGCTACTTGGTACATCAGATCTCCTCTATGAACCTGCTGACTGTATCCATTACGCTACTATGAATACCAAATCCTTACTTACTGCGCTTTGTAGACTGCATCTTGCTTCCAGTTACCAAGTACAACACCAAGTTTTCTGTGGGCACACTACATGGCTTCTCAGGAACTATCAAACTAAACATCCATCAAACCACATAGTAAATCCAATGAACTTCCCTATAAATCAAAAATGTCAGCGTCAGCAGGTCAACATGTAGTACACTTGATACTGGTGCAGGAAGATCACAAGGTTGTAGGTTCTATTCCCACAAATTACAGTTGTGTACACTTACCATAAATGTACATGTTTGAGTGTATTCACTGTTGCAGTCCTGACTTGTGGGATATCCTGTCATGAAAGCCCTCTGCTTGCTCGACTACCAGAGAAAACTCTTTCCGCCTCCCAAGCTGGCGGATGCCACGACCGACGTCAGTAATCTCGGGTATAAAGGGCGCCAGCCCGTGTCATCAGTATTTTTTTGTCCTCTACCAGGAAGACCCATAAGTGGACAGGAGGGAACGAAGGAAGGGGGTCCCTTGCCTAGACTAATTGATTATTAGTACGTTATGTAGTAGGTTAAGGGGGCAGGAGGGAGCGAAGGAAGACTGCAATAGTAAATACACTACATCTACATGGCTTTCACCCCAAACACTCCACCACAAATGCAGTAATATCCTTCATACGTACTATATCCCTTGCTCATGATGACAACAAACTGATCTCCTGCCTATTCCTGGACCTCTCCAAGGGCTTTGACACCATCTCCCACCCTCTTCTTCTGGCCAAACTATCAAACCTTAATTGCTCTCCTTCTACTATTTCCTGGTTTTCCATCTCTCTCTGATCATCTGCAATCTGTCAAATGGCTCTCTGCTCTACCCCCCCCCCTCCAGTGAAAATGGGAGTCACTTCTCTTTAATATTTTCACTAATTTACTACATACCTCATGCCCCCAGTCATCCCTTATAGAATATGCCGATGACTCAACCATCATCACCTTCGCAGACACTCCCACTGACCTCAACTCTGCCACCCAAACATCCTTTACCTCCACAGAATCCTGACTCTGTGACAACAAACTAATTCTCAACCCTAAGAAAACTAAGCTTGTACTCTTTCGCCCCAAAAACCTCACTAATCTAACAACTTTTACTATACTGTCCCGCATAACACTTCTATCACAGTCGAATCTAGCACTAAACTCCTTGTTGTCACAATTAATGACCAACTTAAGCTTGATTTACATGTCTAATTGTGTTAAAAAGACACACCAAAAACTTGGACTCCTTTATCGCAACAAAATGTTTTTAACAAGCAAAGCAAAAATAACTCAAATAACTCTGTCACTTGCATACCTCCTTCCTAGCCTGTTGTACAGCTGATAACTCTGTCACTTGCATACCTCCTTCCTAGCCTGTTGTATAGCTGATAACCCTCTCATACATACCTCCTTCCTAGCCTGTTGTACAGCTGATAACTCTGTCACTTGCATACCTCCTTCCTAGCCTGAAGTACAGCTGATAACCCTCTCATGTATACCTCCTTCCTAGCCTGTTGTACAGCTGATAACTCTGTCACTTGCATACCTCCTTCCTAGCCTGTTGTACAGCTGATAACTCTGCCACTTGCATACCTCCTTCCTAGCCTGTTGTACAGCTGATAACTCTCTCACTTGCATACCTCCTTCCTAGCCTGTTGTAAAGCTGATAACTCCGTCACTTGCATACCTCCTTCCTAGCCTGTTGTACAGCTGATAACTCTGTCACTTGCATACCTCCTTCCTAGCCTGTTGTACAGCTGATATCCCTTTCATGTATACCTCCTTCCTAGCCTGTTGTACAGCTGATAACCCTCTCATGCATACCTCCTTCCTAGCCTGCTGTACAGCTGATAACCCTCTCATGCATACCTCCTTCCTAGCCTGTTGTACAGCTGATAACTCTGTCACTTGCATACCTCTTTCCTAGCCTGTTGTACAGCTGATATCCCTTTCATGTATACCTCCTTCCTAGCCTGTTGTACAGCTGATAACCCTCTCATGCATACCTCCTTCCTAGCCTGCTGTACAGCTGATAACCCTCTCATGCATACCTCCTTCCTAGCCTGTTGTACAGCTGATAACTCTCTCACTTGCATACCTCCTTCCTAGCCTATTGTATAGCTGTCACATTCTAACTAATCTGAACTCCTCACTCCTAACCAAACTCAAATTAACCTACAACAAGGTGGCTAGATTTGCTTCAAACCATATTATAAGTCTCACCACTATCTTTCCCTGCGACAATTAGACTGGCTAGAATTACCCCACCAGCTCCTCCTCTCTCGACTACAAATAATTCACTCAGTCCTATACAAGCACTCTTTCTATCCCAGCCTTACTCCTATTATCTCTAAATACTCCCCGACTAGGCCTCTGCGTAGCTCTGACCAAGATCTGCTACAAATATATAAACCCAAGACCAAAACTGGTTGCAATCTCTATAGCTACAATCCTGCCATATCTTGGAACAAACTTCCCTTAGAAATTAGATCCCTTAAATACCCTAATCAATACAAAACAGCTACTGGAGAATACCTAAAAACTAACTGGTCTTGCCACTGCACTCATCCTCCCTAAACTACCTTCCCATGCATCAAAGACTCCCATCACCTCCTCCCATCTCACTTACGCTCCCTCCCTGTATAATCTCACTACCCCCATTTTCCTTGAGCAACTTACTATCTTATGTTTTAGCCTTTCCACCTCCATTATGCATCTCTCTTCCTCTCAACTCTGCTTGCATTCTCTCCCTATATTGTAAGTATACAAGCCAAAACGTCTACAAATTATTGTTTGTAACATTGATATATATATATCAATTTATGTATTCCATATTTATTGTTAAAATGTTTTACTGTTAGCACAACCTCTTTTCCAACTACTAGTGTAAAACTGCACTCTCTCTGTAAGTATGCAGTGAATAATAATGACTGCATATAATCTAATTTCTTCTGAAAATAAATCATCTCACTGTGGAGTTTTTCTCCCCAGGTCTCCACTGAAAATGGGCCACTAAGCTCAGTCAGACCAACCCAGTCAACAAATGTAAAAAAAATAAATAAATTTATGGTAAGTGTACACAACTGTACTATGTTTTTCCTGTTTCACTGCTGTCGTCCAAGATTCCCAAAGCTGAATTGAGGGGGAAGGAGATTAAGGAGTGGAGAGGATGCCCTGCAGGGTGGCAGTGGCAAATCCTGCTCTGGAATTAGAAAAGGCTGCCAAGTGGTAGTGCTTTGTGACCAGGTGGCTGCTTCCAAGATGTCCTTAGTAGAGTCTCCCTTTAGAAAGGCAGCAGAGGTAGCTGTGGCCCTTGTGGAGTGTGACCTATTCATTTCAATTTGTTTTTTTTTTTTTTTGGCCATGATGGGTGTAACAGAAGGAGATGCAGTGGGGGATCCATTTAGAGATAGTCTGTTTAAAAGCTGGCATCCCCTCAGAGCCACAGGCAAAGGTAATAAAAAGCTGGCCAGATTTTCTTAAGGCTTTTGTCCTGTCCAGACAAACGCTGAGATGCCTGTGCACATCCAATAAATGAAGTATTCTGTCCATTTTGTTCTGACGGTTGGGAAAGAATCACAGAATACAGTCCCAAACTCAGAAATAAATCCACAGAGCTGACTTGAAACCACTGAACTTTTTATTTACTTAAGTGCTTTCGTCAGGCGTTCGCCCCGAGACTTCATCAAAATAATTGAAATTAATTAAACATCTCATTAAATACAAAAATGCTCCTATCACATGTCAAACCTATACATCCCAATCAGTTAAAACCTAACACTGAAATTTAAAACCGAGCCTCCTATTCCAAGCATATTACTAATTACTAGTTAGGACATACATAGTAATCTAACAACATTTATAAATTATAGTAACAAATAATTAATTCAATAAATTCATGATTAAAATAAAAACACTGCAACCAAAATAATGGTGAAAGCAGTAGATGCAAATTTACATTATTGCAACCAGTACATGTTTATTCTATGCAACTACAAATGAAAATCGGACTTAAGTTTTAAATAACTTGAAATGGATAATATGTCATTTAAACCACAGTTGTTGGTAGCATCACATCTCAATTGCCAGAGTAATTCCTTGTATTCAAGAAATAACCCAACAGGTCCACCCCTGGTCCCTTCAAGACATACTTGTTCCAAAACAGAAAATTTAAAAGTATGCTGTGGATACTCTATAATATGCCTAGCCAGAGCATTTTTTATATTGGCCCTCCTGATATCATACATATACGCTTATGTAACATATTAATAGTTTTGCCAATATAAAATTGTTCACACATTTGACAAATTGCAATATAGACAAGGCATTTAGTCTGGCAATTATATTGCCTAGCCAAAATAACTTTTCCATATTCCCTGATATGCAACATATTGGTTTCAAATACTAGGGGACACTGTGCACACCTTCCACATTTACGCATATGGCCTTCTTTCTGGCCAGGGTAGTTACCTTCCAATAAATTTTTGAAACACCTATCTCTCTTGTATACTATACAGGGTCTGTCCCCAACCTAGTTTTACATTTGTCATCTGTACCAAATACTATCCAATTATTATATATGACTTCCTTAATATTGTAAAATAAAGTGTTGAAAGTAAGAACCATAGCATCAGCGTAAGGACTACTGATAGTGACCTGATTTTCAGTCGCCAAAGTCACTGTGCCCCCCATCAATCTATCAGGTAAAGAACCGAAAAGTGGAAAAAAATGACCACTGTCTCTTTTCCTTATAATCTCTTCAAAAATGGGTTCCATGAATGTCTTAGGGTATCCCCTCCTAATAAACATTGTCCTCAAATTCTCAACTTCTTGTAGGAAAACCACATTGTCAGATATCATCCTTGATAATCTCACACCCTGTCCTTTCACCAGAGACTTTTTCTGATGTACAGGATGACAACTGTCATAGTGCAACAGGGTGTTAGAATAAGTAGGTTTCCTAAATAAAGTAGAAGTACATTTTTTTATTTACCATGTCCTTTTTAAGGTAATGTCCAAATAATTAATAGTTTCAAAATTAAAGTCCATAGTAAATGTAAGGAACCCAGTACTAGAATTCATAAACTCAAAAAATTGCTGAAGTTGTTCTTCTGTCCCATCCCAGAAAATTAACAAATCATCTAGGAACCTCCCATAAAATGTACAGTATTTAAAAAGTTCCCACTGTGTCAATACGATGTTAGCAAACAGGGGGAACATGCCTCCCCCATTGCAACACCTGTCTTTTGCTTGAATAACTGATTCTCAAATAATATAAAATTGTTCTGTAAAATTAACTCCATTAGGGTCCTATACATGAGTAGTCTAGAATGACTTTCACAAGAAAAAGTACATAGATGCTCATAAAACAAGTCAATACCTTGGTCATGGGGAATAGTTGTGAATAGGTCTTTAATATCCATGGTCACCATTATTAAATTCTCACTAAACATATTGTTGTTAACTTTTTTTAAGACAATCCCATGAATCTTTGAGTATATGGGCCTGTTGTGCCAGAAGATGCTTCAAATTATGGTCTACAAATTTAGCTACGTTAAAAGTTTTGGAGGCTTTCGCGTCCACAATTGGTCTAAAGGGAGGATCTTCCATACATTTATGTATTTTGGGGATGCCAAAGATCATGGGGATGCGTGGATGTTTTTGTGTTAGGAAGCTGTGTTCATTCAAAGAAAATTACTCATTGAACAATAAATCATTTAGTATAATATCTATGTTTCTATAACAAATATTTAATTAATTTTTAGATATTTCCTCATAAGCATCAGTAAACAAGTGAGTTTGCATTCTATCTATATAACTCCCTTGATTCATAATTACCAGCCCCCCTCCCTTGTCTGGTTTCATAACCTTATTGAACAACAATTGACTATTTCATGAAGTAATTCCATTTCAGTCACAGACAAGTTGTGAAAAACATCTTTCTTATCGTTCTGGTGTAACCTTCTAATTTGTTCCATACATACATTTTCAAATACCTGAAGGGTTGGGTGCAGGGACGGGTTGACTATAATAGTTTTCCTACATTCACGTATGTTTTTGAAACTGTCGTTGTTGAAAAACATTTTAAAATTCAACTTCCTAACAAATAACTTTAGATCAAGTAATGCATTGTCTACTCTGGGAGCCATAGTGGGTACAACGTTCAAGCCTTTCTGGAGGAGATTTGCCATGCTGCGCTTACAACTATATCACTATAGTTGTAAATTTTAAAATCACCAGTCTCATTCAAGATAATATTAAAAGGATGTCCAATACTATCACCTACCACCTGTTCACCATCCCTCTCCCCCTGTATGGCCTGCCTCTGTTGGAATAGTATGTCTGTGGGTTGCCAATGCCTATCCCCCTGGGTTGTAGCGATGTTGCTGCTGATCTGGAGGCACTCTGACCTCCTCAAAGGCATGGCTAAAGGGACCATCTCTTCATTCACATCACTCATATTCTCATCACCCATTATGGGCTCCCCCCCCCCCCATTTGAGTGTCAACCTCATTAACATGTATCCTAGTATTATTATTGTTGACCAAAGGGTATGCCTTCCCTTGTTCATATTCAATCCTATCCCTTTCCAATTTCTTAGCTTTTTTATTTTTCAAAGTAGCAATAACTTTGTCCACATTCACCATTGCAGCATTATATTCATTAATTTTAGAATGAAACAATAGGTCATTGTGAAGACCTTCATTAATAGCATCAATTCTTGTTTTTATATTTTGCATTTTTTTATTGTTGTCTCTAATGAGCACCTGTAGGAGCTCGCAACCATGTCTATTAAACAATGCCAAAAGTTCGTCATGTAATACAGAACCACCAACAGTACCTGTTGGAAATTTCCAAGTCCTGAGTCCCTTCCTGAGTCCCTTCGGGATATGTTGCCTACAGATACATTCCCTTAGGTAACAGTTCTCTATTTGGAGTTTACAAAACTTTAACACTTCCTTTTCAAAGTCCTTGATTTGTTGGTCGACAGTTCCGCAAGTTTGACTACTGTTGTCAACTCCAAAGTCCCACTGAATCCCGTTGTTGAACCATTCAGTAAAAGAAAGTGGCGTATCAGCAGTCAAACCATTGCTTCTACCATGGTTGTTACCTCGTGTAGAGTTAGAATCAATAGGAGAGCCACTAGCTCGTAACGGCAAGGTCTTCGAACTATCTTGCCCTGGTGGAATAGAGGCATAAAATGATCCACTCGTAGCCTGAGTAGAGCTCACCGGCTGCCCAAAAGTAGTCGGTACACCCGTCAGGTTTCTCCCAAGGCAAGATAACTGTGCAGTCAGCACCTCAATCAAGGCTGACAAGTTCCCAATAGAAGCATTCAGCTTTTGTAAGAGAACTAGTCCAGCGGCATCATCCTCAACTCCTGGCTCCATAAAAACTCACAGAATACAGTTGGGAAAGAATGTAGGCAGATAAATGGCTTTATTTACAGAAGTATCAGTGACCAACTTCGGCATAAAAGAAGGAATAGTTCTGAGGGAAACCCTGTCTTGGTGGAAGATAATAAATGGTTCTACTGCCATGAGGGCCTGCAACTCAGAAACCCTCCTGGCTGAGGTGATAGCCAGCAGCAGAGTTGTTTTTCAAGTAAGAAACTTCAGAAGAGCAGATGCTACAGGTTTGAAAGGAGGCAAAGTCAACTTTTACAGAACAAAGTTGAATTCCCATGGATGAGTAGATTTCCTCCTGGAACGTCTAATGACTCCCCTAAGAAATTGTCTTAATAGGGGATGGGATGGGAAAGACTGGAGGAAGAGTAGGAATGTTGGCCGAAATGGCAGGTACATGAATTTTAGTGGAGGAATAGGAAAGGCCTTTATCTACCAGACTAGCCAGGTATTCTGGGATGGTAGTAATGTGTGCTGAATTGGAATCGACGTGCCGTTTCTGGCACCAAATACAGAATCTTTTCCATTTGGCAGAGTATGTTTTTCTTGTGCTAGGCCTTCTAGGTTCTTTAAGGATGTCCTGCACCTGCTTACTCAGGGTAATGCTGCAGTATTATCCAAGCCACCTGCTTACTTAGGGTAATGCTGCAGTATTATCCAAGCCACCTGCTTACTTAGGGTAATGCTGCAGTATTATCCAAGCTGGAAGGCTGAGTGTCTGAAGGTTGGGATGCACAATCCTTCCCTCGTTCTGAGTGAGAAGGTCTACTCTCTGAGGTAACAGCCACGGGCACTGATTGGTGAACTCCATAAGGACAGGATACCAGTGCTGTCTAGGCTAGTCTGGTGCTGTCAGTATTGCCCTTGGGTCCTCTTCCCTTATCTTTAGAAGCACTCGAGGCAGAAGGGGTAAGGGGGGGATGCATAAATGAAGAGGTGAATCCAAAGGAAGGAGAAAGCATCTGTTTTCCAGGCAGATTTCTGTTTGATTCTGGCACAGAATTTTTTCAGGCGAGTGTTTTCCTTGTCGGCAGAGATCTACCTGTGGGACTCCCCATGCTGAGAAAAATTTCCCAATGCAGATGCTATTCATTGGGGTCCATCAGGTTTCTGCTGAGGTGATCTGCTATAGCATTTTGAGTCCCTGGAAGGAATTGTGCCATGAGGTGCAACCCCAGAGAGTGTGCAGTTTCCCAGACATGCATCACTAGGCTGCATACCTTTCAAATGTCCCTGATTTTCAGGGAAGTCCCTGATTTTGACTCAAATTTTAACTCTGTCCCTCTTAATACCTCCTAAAACTAGTGACTTTTGGAGGAAAGGTGGTGAATTACACTTTATGAATAATGACAATAATTAAAAGTTATAAACTTCTTTTACTTCAGATGATGTGTATTAATTCATATGCTCTGATTCTGTCAATCTTTCAAGTTAAAACACTATTATTTTAAAAGTGTCCCTGATTGTCCCTGATTTTTTCTTGACTTGTCCCTGATTCTGTTGAAATTTGTCCCCAGTTGGTTGAGAGGTCTGCTAGGCTGCACAGAGGATAACAGTGTGTGCCTCCCTGCCTGTTTATGTACCACATGACTGTGATATTGCCTGTTTTCACTAACAGTACCCCTGGGTTCCCATTTTTCTTTGAAGGCTATCACGCCTTTTTTGCACTGCCATCAGTTCTTTTCAATTGATGTGTTTGTCCTTGAACTGAACTTCCCACTTCCCTTGGGATTGGAGGTGTTTAAAGTGAGGCCTCAAGGTGGTCTCTGAGGCATCCATGGTGAGGGTTCGGCCCTGTAGAATGAAACTGAAGGGAAGGCCCTGATTTTGGGTACAAGCCTGTACCCACCAAGCAAACTCTTTTTTGAGACAAGGGATCAGCTGTATCACAGTCACCAGAGACTGAGAACACTGGCACCATACATTTTTGAGGTACCTCTAAAGCTTCCTCATGTGCAGCCTGGCCAGGAAAACCATGAGGACACATGAAGCTATATATTCCAGTGCTCAGAGAAACTCTCTGGCTGAGATGCAATGTTTCTGCTGGATTTTCTGGAAGCAGTTTGTCGAAAAGGGGACTTTGTCAGGAGGGAGGAAGGCTTTTTGAAGTTAAGAGTCCTGGAGTACTCCTAGGAAAACTATCCTTTTGGTTGGCAGTGGTGGATTTCTCGAGATGTATTGTGAATCCCAGGGAGGACAAGAGATCTTGGTTGAACTTCAGGTCCTTGAGGAGTTTTGACAGGTCTGTGGCCTGTACCGGGCAAGTGTCCAGGTAAGGATACATTTGGACCCACTTGGTCTGGCAGAAAGCAATTGCAGGTACTAGACACTTTGTGAAAACCCTTGGAGCGGTAGATAAGCCACAGGGCAGTGCTGACAACTGACAGTGATGGAAGCCTGCCTTGAAGCGAAGAAAGCTTTTGCGAAATGTTTCAATTGGAATGTGCAGATAGACATCTTTTAGGTCTTGTGAAACCATGAAGGCCTGAGGGGTTATCATGGGTAATAGCTTGTGAACAGTCAACATTTTGAACTTTGGAACCACGAGAAACTGACTGAGATTGTACAGGTCCATAGATGGGGCTCCAACAGCTTCCCTTTCTGGGAACCAGGAATACTTCCTGGGAACCAGGAATAGCCTGGAGTAGAATCCTTTGCCTTTTTGATTTTCTGAAACTGGTTCCACAGCTGCCTGAGAGCACAAGATCTGAATCTGGGCCAGGGCCTCTGAGTTTTGATTTAGTGGAACATCTGGACAGCCTGAGTATTTCAAAGGCTCTTTGAAAATGAGTTTGTAACCATTTTAAATAATGTTTAGAACCCACCTATCTGAAGTGATACAGGCCCGGTTTTGTTTGAAGACTGACAGGCTTCTTCCTGGTCTTGGGATGAGGGTTGGGGGGGGCAGGGTGGATGAGTCATGATTGCTCTCTGGCAGGGGCTTGGGACCTACAGCTCCCTTGCCTGGGAGCCTCAGAGGTCCACTGCCTACTTCTTTGCAGCTGATGCTGTTGCCTATGGGTTCTATTCTGCTGTGGTTTCCTCTGCCTACCCCTAGGCTGGGAGGGAACTGACCAGCGCTTAGTTGGAAAGTTCCTACTTTACCTAGGAAGCTGCACTTGGAGGAAGTTCTCCACCGTTTGCATAGACTTTGCTTTTTCCTCCATCTTTTTGATAACGGCATCTGCTTTAGGGCTAAAGAGAAAGTCTTTGTCCATGGAAGCATCCAGGAGGACTGATTTAACATGGTCGGGAACAGATTGTTCCCTAAGCCACACATGCCTCTAATAAGTCAGCCAGTGGCAGCTGCCATACTAGAAGCTTCCATGGCATCATATCCACAGTGTAATGAATATTTAGCTACCTGAGAACTGGAGTGACAGAGAGCTAGGAGCTCTTTGGAAATGTTTTTATCCTTTAGTGAGGTGACCTGTTTGAGCTGATCTAAAATGGTCTGCTGATACTTGATCATATGAAATTGACAGTTGAGGGCCCTCATAGAAAGAGTGGCATATGTATACACCTTTTCCCTGAACCTATCAAGGGATCTATTCTCTTCATCTGTACGTAAAGTGTTCCTGGATGAACTGGCTCTAACTCCTTTGGGCCCCAGGGTGACCAGCTCAGGGTCAGTAGAGGGATTTTTAAAAAGGTATTTGTGGGAGTCCTGTACCCTATGAAACCTGTCTGGTTTACGTGGGGCAGGAGGGAATCAGGATTCAAGAAGAAATCCTAGAAAACATCTTCCACTACCTCTAAAATTAGGGGAATACCAATGGCTTATGTCCAGGTAGATCCAGGAACTCCCGAACTCTCTTTTTGGATTAGGGATATTCCTATGTCTCCCACTGAAAATGCTGTCTCATAGCATGGAGGGTTTCCCCAAAGGTGAAAAAAAGGTGAAATCCTGGGGGGGGGGGGGGGGGGGGGATGTTCTCCTCTGAATCAGACTCATCATAGGATGTATAGGGTGGGCCTTCTTCAGACCCAGACTCCTCTAGATCTGACTCTTCATCTGAATGACAAGGGTCTGGGAAAGCTTCAGAAGGAATATCCCTCTTCCTTTTCCTGGTGAGACATCCCTGTGGCCTGTCTTGACCTAACAACAGAAATGAGGTCCTCAGCTAATCTAATTAAATCCTTTTGGGATCCCTGTAAAAGGGAGCCAGTAGGCACAGACAAAGGCCCTGCTACAGTACCTCTCTTTGGGGTGGCTTTGGCCTTAGGCCTAGTTGCTTCCGATGAACTGGTGCCTGTCTCCCTGGAAGGTTGAAAAAAGCACAGGTGTAGGCTGAAGCCTTGGTGGAGCATCACCGGTAGAAAAACGCTCTTCAGAAGCTGAGGCCTTTTGAGCATCCCAGGACCTGACCAAAGAGCCATATGCAAGGGCTTGCATAGACGTAGATGGGGCCGATGGCATGCCAGACTCTGAATGTGTCTTGACAGAGGCCTGTGTCACAATTTCAGGCACTGAAGGGAGTTGCAAAAGCACCTTAACCTTCCTCAACAATCAGAAGCCTAGACAGTAGTCAGACGGCAAACGGTTGTCGTCCGAAGACCTACGCTTTTGATTCTTTTCTCTCCTTCGCCTAGGTTGCTGAATTTCAGAATGACTGGTAGACGCCCATCGGATGTGAGTGAGAAGATTCTTGACTCAGGAATCTTGCTAAAAATTCTGCCCTACAGCTAACAGTCCTAGTATTAAAATGAGCACAAAAACAGCAACTAGGGACATCATGGTGTGGGCCTAAACAGTAACACAAAGTGAGTGAAAGTCTCTGTCTGGGATTTGCTTACAACAGCAGAAACAATTATTTATCTGACATGAGTTAAAGAAAAAGAAAGGAGTTCCCCAACAGGGTACTTACCTTTCCGACAACAACTTCTCTCTGGTGCAGATTGACTGAAACACTTAACACTGCTTCAGGCTCCAATGGCAAGAAAAAACTGAAATCATGACGCAGGCTGGCTCCCTTTATACCAAAGCGTACAGACGTCAGTCAGGGTGTCCACCAGCCTGGGAGGTGAGGAGAGTTTTCAATGGTAGCTGGGCAAGATGAGAGCTTTCACGGTAGGAAATCCCACAAATTAGGACTGCAACAGTGAAACATGAAGAACATCAGCTTCTGAAATTCATTTTGCAGCACTGACACTCCTCTGCACCCTAAGGGGATGTGCTGCTCCTGAGCGTGTTATCCTTCAGATAAGGTGTTAAAGTGAGGTCCCATTTGCCCAAGTTGGTGGTGGCTCAAGTGGACTTACAAAATCCCATGACACTTATTGAAAAGAATTAGGAAGCTCCTCTCTGTCCTGGCCAAAATAGCTCTAGTCGGTATGAATGCCACCTTGGGTCTTCCCTGAAAACAGGCTGCTAGCATTTTGGGATAAACTTAGTCAAAAAATGTAACTAAGTAAGTAAAGTGTCTCTGGTGTCCTACCCCACCACAAGGGCATATTCTATTCTGTACAGAAGCAGACAGCCCCTCCTCAACAAACAACCAAAGTAATCAAGTTTTGCATTAGCACTATTTGATTTACAATGGGATATGTATTTTCTATTATACTTACAAGTTGTACATAATTCCACATAAAAAAGTTGACTAGTTAGCATTTTAAGTTCACATTATTTTAATACTTCATGTGGCCTCCCTACAGATTCTGAACGTGTTATAGGAGAAATGCTGATATACTGTATTCAAGTTCTGATATAGACCTCTATCATAGTACACAATAGGCTAACGACCCTACATGGCCTTGCCACCCAATAATATTAACTATGTATTGGTCCCATAGGTTTTGTGGGGAGGGGGTATATGTGACATGGGTATGAGTGGTTGAACATTCACAAGCTTCCTATCTCTAACAGAGACATAGGTGTCAGACAGGGGTACATCCATGGTTCCCCATCCATTGATCCCAGTTTTGCTTGAATAAGTGCAGGGAAGAGCCCTGCTTCTCAGGGATGAGAAACCTGTTCCACAGAAGGTGTAGTCTTTGAGACATGTACCCGTCCCTCCAACATAACGGGATACATGAAAAGGGCCCCTTAAGGACATCAGGTGCTTCAGCTAACATGGCAGTTCTGAATGACCATGACTTTTTTCTTTTTAAGTCTGTTAATGGACAAATTCAGGCCAATAAAGCCAAACTCCACTAGCTCTGGACATGCATGTTCTCCAGAATAAGAATTATGATTATTGTCTTGTACCTAAAATGAATAAAACCAAGCATTTTTGTTCTGTACTCCCAACAGAACGTGGCCACTGCCGCAACTTACAAAAAGTCCACATTTTTCCGATAGTGTCTCTACACAACACAGCTGTATACGATGTTGTCTACATTTCCTTCTGCAACCTTAAAAAAGTCATTTTCACAGAATAATCCTTCTAAACATGCTCTGTGCATACATGAATTAAAATCAGATTTGCCAGAAGTTATAAATGTCCCTTCTGGCCTCTTCTATTCTAAGAACTCTCCTGAATATGCAAAGCATAACTGTCTATATCCCTGCTACTTGCTGAAATATTATTCAGTTCCATCACTTGTTGTCGCCTCACAATAAGAAGCTGTCGGGTTCGATTCTCAGCTAGAGCGTCTTCTGCGTGGAGACATGCGTGAATGGGCATACCTTCATTGAAGGTTGTGCATCAGGGCTTGCAACTCAGCACGTAAAAATCTACCTGCCAATCATTAGCGGACCGGAGTTCCACTGTGGCGACCCCTAACCGGGAAAAGCCGAAAGACACAACAACTTGCAACAATGATTAAGAACCCTTTTCACCTGTAAAAATCCGATAGCAAAATAATCAGATTTATTTGGAAGAATGCTGAAAATTAAGCAATTAAAATCAATATATAATACGAGAAATTGAGACCTACAGAAATCCTAAAATATGGAAAGGTGCAATGAAATGCAAATAATCCTACCAGAAGTAAACATGAACCAAGTATACATGGGATATGCACGGAGTTCCGCTATGTTAAAACCAATATGAAACAAACAAGCTTTAAAGCAATGATACATTTTCCCACCAAGTAACAAATATGAACCACAGCTCAGAAGAACGCTAAGGCAATGGGCAATGTTGACAGCGTCAGAATACAGGGGTCACATGACATACAGCTTCTTTTTCTTACGCAAGAACTTGGTTCTGTCATCTAAGTAGAGACAAAAGCTTAGGACTTTTAGTTCAGTTTCACTTTGCAGGAACCAGCAACCCTGGACACATACAGATAAAATCTGACGATAACCAGAAGTGATTTTCTGGTTATTTGTACACAACATCTCTTTAATGAGGAATAACAAAGCAAAAGAATGATGCAGTCATTCTGATATAAAGCACTGTTTCTTTACTGGAAAATAACAAAAATGCAATGCATTCTGCAAAAAAGTGCCCCTTCATTCAGTCTCAGATAAAAATTTCTAGTTGCTCCCCTTGACAGTAGCACTGCAAAGCCATTTTTTTAATGAGAAGCACTCCCAATTATTTAATGAGAAGCCTTGCTCCACAAAAACACAGACAATCCCACTTTCTGAACAGCTGCACCTCTGAAGTTTGACTGTAATCATCATAAAGAAATTCTGGTCAAATTAGAGTACTTCAGTTGGCTTTACATGCATACACTGTAGCCCTACAGCCCACATTAAAGATCATCTCCTTTCACAGAAAATGCCTCCAATAAAAGAAATTCTACCTGTAGTAATGTATTTCAACTTGTTTTACACAGACACAGATGCACATGCGCGTGCGAGCGCATGCATGTCTTACAATCCAGATCATGACTGTTTAAGTGTGAAAAAGTGATAGTTACAGTCAGTTACTTTCAGAAGCAGACTCGCACCAATTACCACCTTTTGACTGGGTGCTACTCAAAAGTTATCAAGGGAATGAAATTCCAACAGCAATGTTATTTTACATACACAATGCCCTCCCAACAAGCATTTATCTGCAATTAAGTGACTGTTAGTTGTTTTCAAAGACAGACTACCCCCAAGATTCACCACTGTCCTGAACAAGCCTGGCCAATGCGCACGGTCTGTCTTGGGATTACAGTCCATCTGGCAAGCTGCAACCAGTGGTTATAGGCTGGGGGAGGTATCACATGACATAGTAAATGAGCTAGGAAAGCACTGCTAGCCACAGAAAAGGTTATGTCCTGCAACCTGAGGCAGACAGGCAGGTAAACCATTATCATAACAATTAAAAGACAACTGCCGCTGTCAATGCTTCTATTCCTAAAGGAAGTAGATTTCCTATTCGCTAGATGTAGAGAGAATTACCTGGACTCTCCATGACGATTCCTGCAAGGGAAGAAGGAAGACTGGAAAAGAAGCACACAGAGTCTTTAAGGCTGGCAGCTGTGAAGTAGAAGGGAAGACCCTACAGTGTGTGAGTTCTCATGGGAAATCAGTAAATATTGCAAGCACAGAGACAGAAGGCTATCAGGCCAGACACCCTTGTGGACTAACTGCTGAGTACTGGTTGATCTATTTTCACTTATTTCATTATCACTGTGTTGTTTCCAAACTGGTTTGTGCCTTGGGTGAATGAAGAACTTTCTTTTGGGTCCCCCAAGGGGCATCACCCAACCAGCCTGGCCCCACAGTGTCACATGGCCACATCAGGTCCACTAGCTTATCTCCTTACCTCCCAGACTTACTCTGGTATTTCTGGGGTCATTGTTGATTCTAAGGGCATCCTGAGGGCTCACCCATGTCTACTTCCATCCCTTTTTTTTTATTATTATTATTATATGCCCTACCGATCTCCCTGCCCAGTCTCCCATTCGCATTGATCATATCTGATGGCAACTCCCCTTTTTAGACCAAACCTTCTCTAAGGGAGATCATCATTGAACTCACTCCCACTCAGGATGGTTATGCCCATCTCTCCCTGCCACTCCATTAATTTACTGAGTTGCTAATTGAACCAGAGTCAACTCAGCCGTAGTAAGAGCTTTATCCCTCTATACCATTGGAGTGACCAATGAAGAACATTTTTGTTCACTCTGGGCCTCTTGCTTAATGACTGAATTAAGCCAACTCCACTTGAAATGCTGCAACACA
This sequence comes from Protopterus annectens, assembly GCF_019279795.1. Lineage (NCBI taxonomy): Eukaryota > Metazoa > Chordata > Ceratodontiformes > Protopteridae > Protopterus > Protopterus annectens. The sequence continues at coordinate 356,235,081 of NC_056744.1, forward strand.
CACACACACACACACACACAGAATACCACATGCTGAGACATGCACTTAGCATGTCTCATCCATCGGCTGGGTGCCTCGCAATCATCATCAGCATCCATCTTTTCCCGCATTTTCTACATGGGATCGTGATGTCATATCAGTTGTTGCCATCTCTCTGTATTCAATGCCACCCTCCTGCCTTCTTCAACAGTTGTGCCTAGCTGTCACAGTTTGTCTCTCACACAATCCATCCAAACCACATCTTTCCTGGATGTCCTTATTTCCTCTTGCATTCTTCCTGCCTCTCTCAATCTTCAGCAGATCGTTTGCTGATTTAACGCACTTGTGCCCAACCAATCTGCTCTTTGACATTCTCTGCAATTGAAGCTACTTTGTCTTCTGCTCTGACGTTCTTATTTCTTTGCCACTCCCACAATGTGCATCTTACCACCCATCCTGGGCATTTCTTCTCAATTCAATCACCTTTAGCTTTGTCATCTGCTCTGCCTGCCTCACAAGCTTTGCACAAATGAAAATCATGACAGACTCGAATCATTTTAAGACTGACTTACTTAGGTGTGCTTTAATTGTACTGACACACCTGTTAACCAATTCATATACAGATCTACTGGAACTAGGCAAAAAAAAAATCAAAACTATAAATTGCAAGATGCACATGTAAAAAATAGGAACATGAGTATATGGCTATAAATGGCTAACATTTGTTACAGCAGATATTCAAGTAAATTACAAGAAATTTCCAGATCATGAGGAACTATTTACAGGAGTGGATAAAGCCTCAGAAAAAGATATGCGTAAACAGCCAGAGAAATTAATGCATCAAAGGATGGAAAAAAGCAGAACCTACAGCAAAATGACATTTATCAAGGTCAAACATCACTGAAAAGAATGGTAAATGTGTAGCTGGAATAGTTTAAAAAGAAAGTTACACATTTGAGAGAGAGAAACAAAGCAACTGGTATAGCAATCGTCTAAGAAAACAGAGGCATTTAAGGTAAAAAGGGAAACGATGTTTGTTTGTGTCTTTCGGCTTTTCCCGGTTAGGGGTCGCCACAGCAGAACTCCGGTCCGCTAATGTTTGGTAGTGGATTTTTTACGTACCGGGTTACCAGCCCTGACGCACAACCTTCAATGAAGGCACGCCCCTTTCATGTATGCCTCCACACAGAAGACGCTCTAGCTGAGAATCGAACGGGACAATGTCTTGCTATGAGGCAACAACACTACCGCAGCACCACCACCGCAGTAAAAAGGGAAACAATGCTATTTCAAAAATGATTTAGAAAGATTTGATGTATAGCAAAATGCAATAAACAAATAAACAATGTACAGAAAAGAAAATGCTATGGAGAAGAAAAAAAAACAGGTAACATTTATTTAATGAACAAAAATGACCAGAGGATAAGTGTTATGAAATGGAAAGATGAAAGAAAGGTGATGTAAACTGAGATGTACAATGGAGTGAGGAATGGAGAAATACATATAAAACACATTTTTAAAAGTGTCCCTAGAAAAATAATATGATACTAAAACATTTACATAAAAATTGGAATAGAATGTATGGAAGAAAGCCCCCCACCTAACACCCCCCAAAGGTATACATTCCAACTCTGAGATTGCCATACCTTGGAGAAAAGGGAATATTCAGAGAAATGGCATCTAGAACTCTTGTGTATTTAAGTCTGTTCTTTCAGCCTTTCAGTCTCCATATTTTGGGACTAGCAGGTCCTTACATTTCAAATGGTTACCCACAAGAGCAGGTAACCAATTGAAATTTCATGCCCTGCCAGATTAAGTCCAGAAAAATGCAGACTGAATGGTCGAAAAACAGACTTGCATACACTAAGTCCAATATGGCCATTTCCCAGAATTCAGGATTAGTATATATAACTTAGGGGTGGAGGGCTTGCCCCCCCCCCCTGCAAAAAAGAAGCTTAAAGGAGAAGAGCAATGTTCGATACTTGCTCTTCTGTGATTTTGATCTTTTTTTTTTTTTTAGCGTCTCAGCACATGCCAAGGGACTGTCTGCTAATGTAGGACACAGTAGCCATCATGACTAGAACTGTCCTGAGGTAAGCCAAAGTGTAGCCAAAGTGTACACAAACAAATGTGCTTAACAGTCACCCAGCTCACAAGGAGCAGAAAAGAAAATGTATACGTCAAGGGGATGTAGTGAGTGTTTATGGACTGGGGGGGAATAAACCTTGTACAAACATACCAACAGGTCCTAGGAGGTAATGAAGTTAGACACCAGTGGATGGAGGTTATTTTCCATTTTGTACTGTCTGTTTTTATGAAGTGGTCTGCATATATGCAAGTTTCTGTAAGTACCTGCACAATAAAGAAGCAGTAAGAAGTGACCAATGAAAGTGTTTAATAAACACAACAAACACCGTGTGACTTTGAATAAATCGCTTTACTCACTCTCAACCCCCAGCCTCACTTCTGACACCAAACGTTCTCAAGACATCTCAAACCCCTTAGTGTTTTTTTTACAGATTCTCAACCCCCAGCCTCACTTCTGACACCAAGCGTTCTCAAGACATCCCAAACACCTTAGTGTTTTTACAGATTCTCAACCCCCAGCCTCACTTCTGACACCAAACGTTCACAAGACATCCCAAACCCCTTAGTGTTTTTACAGATTCTCAACCCCCAGCCTCACTTCTGACACCAAACGTTCACAAGACATCCCAAACCCCTTAGTGTTTTTACAGATTCTCAAAAGCAGACACTGGCTTTCATACATCTCAACCTGCAGAGATAGAAAATAGGAACTAAGGCCCTTGAAAAGTAGGAACATCCGGCTAAAAAACTGGGCATCTAATTACAAAACTCTTCCAGCTTCTAAGATGAATGTGAGACACTACTAAGAACAGATTTAAAAAGACAAAGAGTGGCAAAATTGACGGAAAAATATAAACACATTATCAAACAGGCCATGTAAAATCTGTAGACTTAAAGAAATGTACAGCAAAAGTCTACCACCAAAGGGCATTTATTTTTGCTTCAGATAACCTGAGATGCAAAATGTGTGCCCTCTTTCTTTAAATTATTGTTGCCAATTGTATATTGGTCATGTAGTGTGGTTTTCTGTGTACTAGCCAGCTTCAAAAATCACATGAAATGAGGGGGGATTCTGGAAATTGTGTGAAGAGGAAAATCAAGCCTAAAAATAGGAACATACCTTCAAAAATTGGGACATCATGTACAGGAGTTAAATCAGGCCTGAAACTATGAACATTCCTCCAAATCAGGTGCAGGTGAGATATCTGCTGGCTTCACTTAATGATTCTTAAAATACTACAAAAGCATTTGTAATGCATGGAGTGTACAGATTATGCTCTGATATTCAGAGAGACATCCCATCAGTTAAGCTCTATAGGGGTGCGAGACCCAACCTTAACAAATGTTAATCACCCCCTGCTAAATTTAAGGTTGGGTCTCAAGGTTAGGCAGTAAAATCTGGCAGTACAAATGACAGTGGCAAAATAAAAGATTTGTTTCTGTCTGTTGTTCACCAGTAACATGTGCCTGACATCCTGTTCTAAACGTGGAACTTACTTACTAGAATAAGAGGATGTGTGTTAGCGTGACTTTTCTGTAGGATATAAAGTCTGAAACCTAAATGTACGCCATTATTTGTTGCCTTCAATCCTCAGTAATTTGTCCAAAAACCACGGACTTTATCAGGAACAGACCCAACTCATGAGGCAACAATCTGGGCATTTCGAGAAAATCTGGATAGTTGAGAGGCATGTAAGGTGAATATAAACATAAGGGACTGTGTTACATTACCTTGAAGAGTTTGCCAAGTGTGTTACATAGAATTATGAGCTATTTACTGATGCTAACCTAATATTGCGTGTTTGACATGGATGCTAAGATTCACCTCTCGAGCTTCCTTCGAGGTGAATTTCTTGGCATCCGGGTCTCAAACACATAATAAAGCTGTTAGCATTGGTGGACTCCTCATAATTCTCTACACAATAAAACATCAGCAGATAACTCTGCTAGAGTTATGACTATAGTTATGGCATATTTAGCTTAGCTTCTGACCTGCAAATTGATACTACAAGTTTGGTAAAAAAATTTCTCTCAGAGAATATGGGGCATGCAAGTAAAAACATCCCTTTGACAAGCACATGCCTTCTGTGTGGAGTCTGCATGTCCTCCCCGCGGTAGAGTGGCGTTCCGAAAGACATGCGTGAATGGGTGAGCCTTCGTTGAAGGTTGGGCATCGAGCTGGCAACTCGGCACTGTAAAAAGCTACTGCCAATCATTAGCGGACCGGAGTTCCGCTGTGGCGACCCCTAACCGGGAAAAGTCGAAAGACAAACAAACATACTAGTTACTAAATCTTTACTGTCTGAAAGTTTACACTGAATTCATGACATTTCTGCAAATGCAAGATAATAAGCAAAGTAGCATATCCTATGATATTAGTGGTATTAATCTGAACAATGGTTTACAAAAGTTAGACTACATGCATTGCAATGAATTCAGCATGTGGAAGAAATCAGATGGGTTAAAGTATTACACATTTTAACCAAAAGGGGGCAGCAAAGCATCAGAGAGCCATCACACCACCCTTTAGTTTATATTTTTGGAAAAACTACATTCTAACCTCAGATAAGTATGGTACACCAGGATGGGCTACATCCAATTGAAATCAGGGTATTTAATCCATTCTTTGTGGGGTTAGAACACCTAAAAATAGCAACACATCACCCTTATGCAGTTTATACCTTAACAAATATAATAATAGAATGTAAAACAATCTCTGATCCTACTGCATTATTTTAATTAAAAAAAATATATATATATATATATATATATATATATATATATATATATATATATATATATATATATATATATATATATATGGGTCTACTTTAAAAGCCCGAAACGCTACTTCGCCGACACAAAAATCACCGACGCCAGATAACCGACAACGCACAAAACCGACAACGCAAAACACCGAACACCATAACACCGACACAACGTAAACAACACACCACACTACATAACATACCCACTAGCCCTAACCCAAACCCTAACCCTAAGGTCCGACACTATTGCACACTCACCCTACCTGCACCCTAACCCTAACTCACTTAACCCACCCCTAACCCCAAGATCCGACACTATCGCACACTTCACCTACCTGCACCCTAACCCTAACTCACTTAACCCACCCCTAGCCCAAGGTCCGACACTATCGCACACTTCACCTACCTGCACCCTAACCCTAACTCACGTAACCCGTCCCTAAACTACAGTCCCTCACTATCACACACTTACCTTACACGAACCCTAACTCCGACACTTACACACACTCACCTTTCCCACAGCCTAACCCGAAATCCCACAATATCGCACACTTACCTCACCGCTCCTAACGCCGTCACTGTCACACACTTACCGAGTCGCGATCGCACATTACCCTTGTCGGTCTTTCCGCTGTCGGCAAATCACCCTGTCGGTAAACTTACCTGTCGGTCGTTTGGTCTTCGTTTTCCGCGTGTCGGGGAATCGTCGGTTCGGTCTTTAGAAGTACACCCATATATATATATATATATATATATATATATATATATATATATATTTTTTTTTTTTTGGTGAATACATTTTGCACCCTCTCACATTTGTTGATACATTAGGACACCAAGACAACTTACATGCTTGAAAACTTTGCTAAAACACTTTAAAATGCTGATTGTTAAAACTGTTTTACTTGTTGATTATTAAAAAAAATATTTTACATACCAGCACTGCATTTTAGTTTCTGGGTAATTAGTTAACTAGGCAAGATGAAATCAGGTGTAAATGCCTATTCGCACACCTCATACAGCTGACATCCAGGCTTATCCTCCCAGCTTTTGGAGAGTTCAAGTGATTATTCCTAAGAGAAGAGAGCAGAACACTGTGGAAACACGGAGAAAGTACAAAGAACTAGCATCTTCAAACAATGTTATGGTGGAGTGTGCAGTTACCGCAATGGCTGCACATTTCCCAGGCCTTCTCAATTACCAGTGCAGCATGAACTGGAATGGAGTGAGACACACTGATCAACTGTCCATAGCCTTTCAAGGACAGCTTACTACAAATTCATTTTTCTCACCCTCTTCAGTCTCCCAGACTTTCCCCTGATGTTCCTCGAAGTGATCCACTTGTTCCTCCTCCTCCTGATGGATGGTTACTGGTGGACCCCTCACTGAAATAGTACTACAGGCACATCCCCCCAAGTAGAGTGAGAGTCCAATGTCCCAACTGATCTGTACAGGAGAGATTCACTAGTTTTGGCCATGTCCGGGCTAAGGCAAGATCCATCCCCAACTTGGACAAGAATCCATCTTCCATACATCCTTTGTTACAGAAGCACAAGCCCCACCACTCCATTACCAGATGAGACTCGGGTGGTAGGGAACAGGTCAGTCTGTAGGTTGGGCAGAGCTCCTGCCCCTCTGGAGCAACTAATTTCTGTGTCATCTCTCTCATACACCACTACAGTTACCTACCTACCTTGGGAGGCATGTGTTTGTCAGCGTCATCCCTGATTTAATGTAAAGCACTGCCAGGAGGGAAGCGTGCGTCTGTCAGTGTCATCCCTGACTCAGGGTAAAGCATTGCCAGGAGGGAGGTGTGTGTTTGTCAGCATCATCCCTGACTCAGAGTAAAGCATTGCCAGGAGGGAGGCATGTGTTTGTCAGCAACAACCCTGCTTCAGTGTAAAGCACTGCAGTAGGGAGGCGTGCATTTGTCATTGTCATCCCTGACTCAGGGTAAAGCACTGCCAGGAGGGAGGCATGTGTTTGTCAGTGTCATCCCGGACTCAGGGTAAAGCACTGCCAGGAGGGAGTAAGGTGTGTGTTTGTCATAGTCAACTCTGACTCAGTTTAACGCACTGCCAGGAGGGAGGGACGCGTGTTGTTTTTCAGTGTCATCCCGGACTCAGTATAAAGCACTGCCAGTAGGGAGGCGTGCATTTGTCAGTGTCATCCCCGACTCAGTGTAAAGCACTGCCAGGAGGGGGGAGGTGTGTGTTTGTCAGTGTCATCCTGACTCAGGGTAAAGCACTGCCAGAAGGGAGGGAGGCGTGTGTTTGTCAGTGTCATCCCGGACTCAGGGTAAAGCACTGCCAGTAGGGAGACGTGCATTTGTCAGTGTCATCCCTGACTCAGGGTAAAGCACTGCCAGGAGGGGGGAGGTGTGTGTTTGTCAGTGTCATCTTGACTCAGGGTAAAGCACTGCCAGGAGGGAGGCGTGTGTTTGTCAGTGTCATCCCTGACTCAGTATAAAGCACTGCCAGGAGGGAGGCATGTGTTTGTCAGTGTCAATCCTGACTCAGTGTAACGCACTGCCATGAGGGAGGCGTGTGTTTGTCAGTGTCATCCCTGATTCAGGGTAAAGCACTGCCTAGAGGGAGGCGTGTGTTTGTCAGTGTCATCCCTGACTCAGTGTAATGCACTGCCAGGAGGGAGGCGTGTGTTTGTCAGTGTCATCCTTGACACAGGGTAAAGCGCTGCCAGGAGGGAGGCATGTGTTTGTCAGTGTCATCCCTGACTCAGTATAAAGCACTGCCAGGAGGGAGGCATGTGTTTGTCAGTGTCATCCCTGACTCAGTATAAAGCACTGCCAGGAGGGAGGCATGTGTTTGTCAGTGTCATCTCTGACTCAGTGTAACGCAGTGCCAGAAGGGAGGTGTGTGTTTGTCAGTGTCATCCCTGACTCAGTGTAAAGCACTGCTAGGAGGGAAGTATGCGTTTGTCAGCGTCATCCCTGACTCAGTGTAAAGCACTGCCAGGAGGAAAGCGTGCGTTTGCCAGTGTCATCCCTGACTCAGAGTAAAGCACTGCCAGGAGGGAAGCGTGGGTTTGTCAGCATCATCCCTGACTCAGAGTAAAGCATTGCCAGGAGTGAGGCATGTGTTTGTCAGCGACAACCCTGATTCAGTGTAAAGCACTGCCAGTAGGGAGGTGTGCATTTGTCAGTGAAATCCATGACTCAGGGTAAAGCACTGTCGGGAGGGAGGCATGTGTTTGTCAGTGTTACCCTGGACTCAGGGTAAAGCACTGCCAGTAGGGAGGCATGCATTTGTCAGTGTCATCCCGGACTCAGGGTGAAGCACTGCCAGGAGGGAGGGAGGAGTGTGTTTGTCAGTGTCATCCCAGACTCAGGGTAAAGCACTGCCAGGAGGGAGGGAGGCATGTGTTTGTCAGTGTCATCCCGGACTCAGGGTAAGGCACTGCCAGTAGAGAGGCATGCATTTGTCAGTGTCATCCCTGACTCAGGGTAAAGCACTGCCAGGAGGGGGGATGTGTGTGTTTGTCAGTGTCATCCCTGACTCAGGGTAAAGCACTGCCAGGCGGGAGGGAGGCATGTGTTTGTCAGCGTAATCTCTGACTCAGTGTAACGCACTGCCAGGAGGGAGGGAGGCGTGTTGTTTGTCAGTGTCATCCCTGACTCAGTATAAAGCACTGCCAGGAGGGAGGCGTGTGTTTGCCAGTGTCATCCCTGACTCAGTATAAAGCACTGCAGGAGGCGTGTGTTTGTCAGTGTCATCCCTGACTCAGGGTAAAGCACTGCCAGGAGGGAGGCATGTGTTTGTCAGTGTCATCCCTGACTCAGTATAAAGCATTGCCAGGAGGGAGGGAGGCATGTGTTTGTCAGCGTCATCTCTGATTCAGTGTAACGCAGTGCCAGGAGGGAGGCGTGTGTTTGTCAGTGTCATCCCTGACTCAGGGTAACGCAGTGCCAGGAGAGAAGCGTGTGTTTGTCTGTCATCCCTGACTCAGTATAAAGCACTGCTAGGAGGGAGGCGTGTGTTTGTCAGTGTCATCCTTGACTCAGGGTAAAGCACTGCCAGGAGGGAGGGAGGTGTGTGTTTGTCAGTGTCATCCCTGACTCAGGGTAAAGTACTGCCAGGAGCAGGAGCGGCCTTAGGTCAACTGGCACCCTAGGCAAAAGTGCTCCACGGCGCCCCCAACCACACTACCTGCTGCTCCCATCCTGGTCTACCTACACCAAATAAATACTGGAAAAGCACCCCTACCAGAGCAGCGCCCTAGGCAGCCGCCTAGCTGGCCTATGCCTAAGGCCAGCTATGGCCAGGAGGGAGGCGTTTGTTTGTCAGTGTCATCCATGACTCAGGGTAAAGCACTGCCAGGAGGGAGGCATGTGTTTGTCAGTGTCATCCCTGACTCAGTATAAAGCACTGTCAGGAGGGAGGCATGTGTTTGTCAGTGTCATCCCTGACTCAGGGTAAAGCACTGCCAGGAGGGAGGCGTGTGTTTGTCAGTGTCATCCCTGACTCAGGTTAAAGCAGTGCCAGGAGGGAGGTGTGTATCAGTGTCATCACTGACTCAGTGCAAAGCACTGCCAGAAGTGAGGGAGGCATGTGTTTGTCAGCATCATCTCTGACTCAGTGTAACGCAGTGCCCAGAGGGAGGCGTGTGTTTGTCAGTGTCATCCCCGACTCAGGGTAAAGCACTGCCAGGAGGGAGGCATGTGTTTGTCAGTGTCATCCCTGACTCAGTGTAACGCACTGCCAGGATGGAGGCGTGTGTTTGATAAGCCCATTATTCCCAGGTGAAACACCTACTGCTCTCAGTGTAATCTGAGCAGCAATCCATCACTGTTATAGTTGTATATTAGTTGCTGCCTTATTACTTTAACTATATCAGTATTTTTCTTGCTGTAGGTATTTATTCGCTTCTTTATTTTGTATTAATTTTTAATCTTTTTTAAATTCTCTCCGATCCCCACCTGACCTCACACAGCCTCAGGTTCTCTCCTTGACTTCCACACTTGCCCATCACTGCATTCCCCCAGTGACGCCTTTCTGGGTACCTCAGATGTGATCCAACACTCGGTGGGAACCCTGAGTCCTCAGGGAGTCGACCTTAATGGTATTCACTGTCAAGCCTGAGGACTACACGGATCCATGTGAAACTGCAAAATTGGAGCCTTGGAGGCATCAGACTTGTGAGAGCTGGTTAATTACTGTAGCTGGAGAGACAGCAACTGCAATGACGTCAGGACATTATTTCTGTCCTGGGTTAAACCTAAAAGGTTCTATAAGGCTCCTAGTCTCCAGCAGAGGTCAGCTGGGCACTGGCTTTTCCTTCATCTTCTCCAGTAGATAGGAGAGCTGGCCATTAGTCACTTCGTTCTATCCTCCTGTCCAGCCATAATGACAGCTCCGGTCCAACTAGAGCTGGAGTTGCCAGCGGCACAAAAAGATACCTTGCTCTGTGTCAGAGCATCATCAATTCTCGTTTTGGTTTATTGTTATTGAACAGTACTTGGGCGTAAGTACTTTTAATACATTTTATAACTTGACTGCCTTCCCCATTAGGAAAAG